>NW_006263644.1:985391-987558 GCF_000469605.1 Apis dorsata | reverse complement strand
AAAAAAAAAAAAAAAAAAAAAAAAATGAAATTATATTGATATCACGTTTTACCACGCCATTTTAAACAACAATAATCGCAGCCGCTAATTGAAATCCCTCTCGATTCTCCTTTGTACGCGCTCTTTGTGCCGATCTTATCAACTTTTCCCATCCGTGATCCGTTGCGAAAGCGAATGTCAAACACATTTTTTTACAAGCGAAACGAAGAAAGGTATCGGTATTTCCGAGCGAAGGTCGCGTGCAATTAACATAAACGCTTCGTGCAACTTGAAGGCGTGACGTCGCGGACTCGAATCGATAACGCATCGTGACTGCATCAGGTTGCATCTGCACGTGCATCGCGTGTGCCGCGCTGTGAATTCGTTCCGTGAGATTCCTAGGTGAACGTTAGAGAGACCTGGTATCGTCCAATTGGTAGCCTTGATTTCCATGGCATCCAATGGAATGGATGGTACACTTTCCTCAGGGAAGAGGTGGCTCAATTGCCGCCAACAGAGTAGGAGGACATGACATAAGGCTTGCACCGAGGTGGGAGAGATTCGCAGTGGATGGTGAATGCAATCGTCAGACATCGACACTCGTCTTTCCTCATTTACTACTGCGAAAGCAGAGCCAATGATTGTTTGTTTTTTTTTTCTAATTGCACTTTTAGTTAAGAAAAGTTTTTCTCTATTTTTCTATGGAAGGTGTAGATATTAGAAGATACTTGGATCTGCGCGTTAAAATATGTAATAGTTATTCTTAAAAATCGTAATACGCTTTTTTTATAAACTGGAATTAATTGTTTTATATCAATCATACATTTTGTAGAAATAATCACATTGATCCTTAAACTCTCATTTTTTTTCATAACAACATTTTTCTAAAACAACGAATTTTTCCAGAAAAATTTTCTCTCCCAAACGTACAATTACCTTGATCTAAAAATAAATTCCATATCAATTTTCTTATACCATTTCGAAGCTATTAATCTTATCGTAATTAGGAATCCTGTTCGTCCATAATATATCTTCCACATAACGCATTGCTACACGTCATCGAGTTTAGAGAAAATTATCGCTCGTTTACGGATAGAAATGAATTCAATCAGTGGACGATCGTTATATCCTATCCAGCTCGAGATCCAATCATTTCTCGTAGCGGTTATAGCGATCCGATCTCATCTTACGGACGATCCATCATAATTAATCCAGTTGAATGAAAACGTATGTGTATATATAAATATATATATATATATATATATATATATATATATTCGAAAGACCGAATATGTCTTACAGCAATAGTAACACCCCAGGTGCACCAGGAACCTGCGGATGTATAATCACCGTTAAGATATAAAAGGGTGTTGGTTTTAAAGAGCGTGCTCGAGGTGATGGCAGGTCATGGCCGGGAAGGTAGCACAGGAACACGTCTCAAGTCGCAGGAGCGTGGGCGCCAGTTGGCATATCACGATGCCGTCGTCAGGTTGCTCTACACATATCGCCGGTTCTTGGTGAAAAGAACAAAAGAGGCCGCCACCAACGTGGGCCAATCGCTCTCCCCACGATTCGATCTCGATCTTTCTATCGATTTTCTTTACGATTAATCCGTCATCGTCGTTTTCACTACATATTGATTAACATCGAGGAAAGTACGTAAGACATTCTCGAAATCAGATCTCTTATCGATCATTTTTCACACTCTTTCTTATAAAAATTATCGAAACTTCCTCGATCGGTTCGATATTGCACTCGAACGAGATCTCGTTACAGATCATTCACCATTTTCTCGATGGTTGCGTGCGAATTCGCGGTTAATCGCGATATGATTGAGAGAGATTTTATCAAGACGCCTCGTGAAACGCCTTAAAATATATCCCTCGAAATATGTTTTCTAGTTTCGAAAATTCCAAGACTATTTTAAGTTCCAATTTTTTTTTTTTTTCATCGCGCAAATAAATCCGAAGCGATCCCATTCGAAGTGTTTCAAATCCCCATCGAATTGCGTGGAATCTCATCGGAAGTCGACACGTTTAAGCGTTTGTAATTGATTTTACGAAACGCATACGAATGAATCGAATGCGTTGCGATGTCTATCGTGGTAGCCTCGTCCGGAATGGTAGAGGTTTCTGACCGAGAGATCGGTTCTTCGTCGATACTTCTTGGTCCGGTTCCCTTCGGAATT
>NW_006263644.1:983038-985127 GCF_000469605.1 Apis dorsata | reverse complement strand
AAAAAAAAAAACGCTCGCGGATAACTCGAATGATAATTAGAGCAGGATCGGATGGAATTTAGGCCGCTGGGTCCGATCAGGCACGCACGCTTAGCCGGAAGCCTATTAAGCTGGAATTTCATAATGGGGGAGTGCCTGTTGACTATAGTTTCGATGGGTTATGCAACTTTTCCTCGTTACGGCGAACAATCGAGTCCGCCTCGAACGGAGTAGTATCGGAATTAATTATTCGTCCATGTTTTGCGATGATTAAAATATCGTATGTTTATTTTTTTTTACAATTCGGTGTAATAAACAATAGATAAGAAAAATTGGATTAAAAGTTTTAGATTGGTATAATAATTTTCAAGAAGCTTGTTTAGCTTTCGTAAATTCAAAATAAATTTTGTAGATAGAACCAATTAATTATTTTATAAATATTGATTATAAGATTTTTACAAATACTTTGTTATTGAGCAAAAATTGTAAAAAATAGAGGATATCTCTAATGAAATCTAGTATACGAATATCGTTAACCTTAAGATTCTAATATTTTGCACCAATGTGAAAAAATAAATTTTCGTATCGGCAACACACGAAGAACACGATAACAAGGAAAACGTGGCGCAAGGAATTTCGCGCGTGTGAATTGGAAATGAACAGGAATTTTACGTCCGCAAAAGTGGAACAAATAAGTATGCGTAATTAATATTGATGGATATACGGATTAAAGGAGAAAAAGGGAGAGAAACCGATTTCTTCGAGAGCAGATGTCCGTTGTAAATAAGATGGTGTACGCGATATAATTTTGGTAAATGCAATTCCGAGAAATTTACGGATACGTTTAATGCGGACAATAATGCATAACGTCCTCGTTGCCATGAGCATTGCGCGACCAGGCCTCCCCCAATTACATTCGATTCTTGGTATTGCATACGTTCGCATGACTCGTTTCTAGATTCTTGAACAGAGATACGTGCATTGCCGGGAGGTCCGATCTGGATGATGATGATTATAATGATGATGATGATGATGATGATGATGATGAAGATGATGATGATGGAGAGAGATGGTGATGGAAATTGCGATCGTGTCGGACGGGTACATCTGTCCCTGAATCTTGAACCGTACTGTGGCAGAATTAAGTTGTGTTTACGGTGTGAATGATACCTTGGGTAAGCTCTGCCGAGCTCTGGATACTTTATACTCATGAAAAAAAAAAAAAAGAAGGAAATATATAAGCGAAATAAGCAGCTGTTCTAACTGTAACTACAAAGGAAAGGGTATATAATTGCGAATGAAAAATACATTGGTGCAACGCGTTACGTTATAGGCGATGAACGCGACTTGCGCAATTTCTCATCTTTGCGCGCGTTCCCCTCCCCCAAATTTCTCAATTCGAAGTAACAAATTTGAAAAAGTAGAGAGAGATAATCTCTTATTATTTGTTATTACAATCTGGCAATCTTCGCACGTGAAACTTACACGAAATCCACAAGATTATTATCCGTGTTATTTTTCTATTTTTTCCCTGGCGAAACAAATTCGAGAAACAAACTCGTTCCAACCGAGTTCTCCAATAAGATCGGGTATTTTTCAAGACATCGTTTCCCCATTTAATCTCCCTGGTTATTATTTCCTAGAAAATCAACCAGATTTAAAAGAACGAAATTCCATCGTTTATCAATACGTGCTCTCTCGATTATCGAGCAGGGCTCATTGAAAGCCGAGCTACACGCAATTGAAATATGAGGACAGCTGAACGAACTCTTTCATTTTTCTACCGCGTTTACTGTCAATAGAACCTGGTATTATAGCAGATCGAAATCATAGAGAGAGAGAGGGAGAGACAGGTATTCATGTATATTCGAGTTTGCCGCGTGTTTCGAATCTCTGAATGATCGAGCCCGATTCCATACTCGGCCCCGATTAAAAATGAGAGCAAAATATCCCTCCACTTGCGACTCGTTGAATGCACGAACGCCCGAGAATGTCACGTTACAGCGAGTTTTACTATCTTGACTGCGAGGTCGCCTTGTCAGAAGCAGCCTTGCAAGGCTGATACCACCTCGTCAGCCTCGTACCCACGTACGTAGACGACGAGGGAACG
>NW_006263644.1:966502-982115 GCF_000469605.1 Apis dorsata | reverse complement strand
AAGGCTCTAAGTACGCTCGGTGACGAAATTATACGGTGACGGATTATCCGGCCTGCCGCTCGTCGGCACGCCACTGAAAGCGAACGTACGCTTGGGTTTTTGATCTTACCGCGACGATTTGTACCCGCGATCCACGTCGAGAAGAACGTGCCCCGTCCTCTCTGCCTGGCGAGCGGAGAAGAGCGGAGAATCCTCTCTCCTTCTACCTATCTCTCCTCCACCTTTCCACCGCTTTTTCTCCGCTCCGTAGGGCCAGAGGGAGATGGAGAGACAGAAAGGGAGAGAGAGAGAGAGAGAGAGTCCGTGGGCAAGATCCGTTGCCGTCTCTCAACCGTTGACAAATAGTCGTCGTGGTCTTTTCCACGTATATCCACGCGGCCTTCTGGCGCGCTCTCCCCTCCCTCCACGGGCTTTCGCGATTTCTTTTTCACCCTCGTCGCGCGGTTTCACCATGCGCATAATTGCCGGTGGGTGTCTCGCGTGAAATGCAGCTGCGCGCATGCACATTCAGACGTCCGTCAAGGTGGTACTTACGCACCACCTTGGGACGTTGCCGCGTGGGCAGCCTATTCCAACAACCACGACGACGACCACGGGGATAAAGGATAAAGATCGGGCAGATCGCTTTTTCACCCCTTCCCTTTTTTTTATTTATTATTTTTTTTTTTTTTCTTCTTTTTTTCCCTCGATCGGATCGCAGGAAGAAAGATACCGGTCGAAAATTGTAAATTCATAAATTTCCCCGTGCAGTATCGCGTTTCTCTCGTCTTAACTCGTTCCGTGATCAGGACACGTCCAGGACAATTTCCGTAAGCGTGTCGCCTCGAATTATTCCCGCCTCGCGCGTATCATCATCGCCGTTCCGTTTCGCCTTCTTTCCTCCTCTTTTTTCTTTTTTTTTTTGGAGGGGAGAAGGGCTTCTGTAGATCGAAATGAGTCATTTGTAAGGGGGAGAGGGGTTAACGTCGCTCACTTTGTGATAAACACGCCGACGTGGATATATCGGGTTTGTCGTTTCCGATGATATCGCTTCGTGCTTCTTGTACATTCTATTTGTTACGTTTTACGTTACAATGTTGCAAATGAATTCGTGCATCGTGAACATCGTGATGGTTTCTGCTCGAAGTAGCGTATCATCGATTCGCGAAGATTTAAGATTTTCTTTCTAAGGTAGAAATTGAATCGTAATTATACTTCGTGTAATTTTTAAAATTTCGTCGTAGAATTTTTTGAAACTTGAATGTTTCTATATATATAATATTCGTATAAATTGAATATACATTATTGTAATTGCAAACAATGTGTATCCTATTTCGTCTTGCGCAAGATGATTCAGATAAAATTTAGATAGAATATGTTCGAAATTTTTTAAATTTTGTTTGGACGAGAAATTATCATATATTTTTGTTATTAATATTAGCTCTTATCTTGGAGAGACAAATGTATAAATAAATGATTCGATCCACGGTTACATCTCACGATTCCTTTGATTCGAAAGACCAATACATCAACGTTTTCCATGAGAAGTTATCGTTGATAGAGAAAAGATGTCGTAACTCATCAGATCGTATCCAAGTGTTTAGATTTGGCGCGCACTCGGCTGTGGTAGTAGGTACTTGGTACGCACTAACCCGACTCTACGATAAATTGTGGCATGCTTTGCCAGGATGTACGATCGTCCACTTCGTTGCGAGTGGTATTAGGCCACGTGGTAGTAAATCTCGAATTTTTTTCTGGCGTTGAGCGCACGTGAAATGAGGAGAAAACGTTGCAACGCCAAAGGAAACAATGAAAATGAGATACATGGGAGAATTGATAATTTATAGAATTGATTCTAGAGAGATAAAAAGCACAAAAATTGGTGTACAAAAATTTCAATCTCATCGAGTTATAATTAATACAAGTTTAAAATGATAGTGCAACGAAGATAGGTTGCTAATCGTTCAATTGCAAGTTTCAATCGATTCTTACTTACATATGAATAAATCACAATTTCATATATTTTCGTGTACAATTTTTCCATTCGTTGTCAGCCTCTCAGAATCGATTTGCTCAACTTTGTTCCACGAATTATATTAACATTCTATGGAGCTAGGAAGGCGAGGATGGAAAAGAAAAATTTTCTTGGAAATTTTGAGTGATGAATTGCCAGATTATTTTTTGATAGTCTATAACAATCTAGCTATACTTTAGAGAGTAATTTTCAGCGGCGAGTCGGAGAGGTACACAACAGATTTATAGAGATTGTCGATATAATTTATCTTTTTTTTTCTTTTTTTCTCTTCTCATCGATGGACGAGATCCGCGATGCATTTCCATGAAATCTTCGCAGAAATTTGGAGCGAATCCATTAGCGGGATGACAGGGCGCGAAATTGAACGTGGTGAGAGATAAACGCCATTACGGGGATGCGAGAAGATTTATATTTTTGTGGTTGGCTCGGTTTCTACGTCCTGTCAGTGATGAGACGATCGTTTGATTTATTGAAAAGGGTGAAATCCCTTCGACCACTTGGTTTATACGCCGTCCGGTTTCTTAATTGTCCAACCAAGATTTTCTGATAATTTTAGAAATACTAATTTCCTCCCATTCGTCTATATCATACATCCATTAGTCTGCGTGTATTTTAATGGAGTTAAAATTAAGTGTTCAAATATATAATTTTCTAGAATTAAATTGTAGGGAATATATCAAATTTAAAATAGGTAATGTAATATATGAACAAGAGAATGTTTATTTTTTGCAAAATATCTTGTAATCTTTTTATTTACATATACAATTTTTTGATTAATATGATTGAAAAGAAAAATATAGAATTCATATTCGTTTATATAAAATATGAAAAAAAATTTATTTATTTATATGTAGATTAATTTAATAATAGAAATATTTATTTTAAGATTGGAGATAATAAATTTCACAAAAGTTATGAAATTCGATTCTTTTGGAATTAACTTTTTGTTTTGTGTCACGAGCTATGTTTAAAATCACAAAGTTAACCTATGGCATTTTCTTTAATCTTTCACCGTAAGATTTATTCGAATTTGGATCCTTCTAACGCATGTTTCTTGTTAAGTGCGTAATAAATTCTGAAGTATTAATTAATTATGAAGTATGCGCGTAAATCTGTTTGTCTACGAGGATACATTGTACGAGAGTAAGTCTATAAAGTCTAAATTTAAATGCTGTTCATCAACCGGTATTATTAGAAATCTACTTTCAACGTGTCGTAATTGTTGCATTGCGAACCATCCCGGATCAGTGTGGACGCACATTTATATTACACCGGTGGAAAGCATTTTGTTTCTTTTAACCGATCTTCGCGTTATATTTATAATATGAGCAACGAGAATTTGATGCAAATAGGTATCTAATATATTTTAGAAAGAAACGTGACACCATTGCCGGAATTTTCAACATTGCAATTAATCTAATTTAATTGAAAATATTAACACGCAACTACTAACGATATAAGATATATTAAAATAAATTAAGCATAACATTTTAACTATCAAAAAGTCGATCGAAAGGATTTGATCCTATAAAATTAAAAGATATAATAGAAAGAAATATATTTGCAATATTCAATGTGTAGATATTTATAGTGGCATTTTAATATTCATTTTATCGTGCAAAGCCTTGAATAAACAAATTGATAATAAGTTTGATAACAAGAAGTTATCGATCACTAATAACTTTTAACACCTTTTCACGATAATTAATGATATGCGTGAAAACCACGCACAAATCACTCACACCCTTCAATTCTTGTGCGAAGTTTACATCATTCTCTATGCTTATTAGTCACAATTTATTTACTGTATAAATATCTTTTATCGCTTTTCAAAGTGGAAAAGTCTGATGCATCGATTACTTCACGTAAAATCTTAAACGTCCATGCGATCGAAAATTGCTTTTATTTTACTTCTTGCTCAACTACAAAATTTCAACTTTTATTTTTAATCCAAGAGATTAAAATTACCTCATCGTTATTCAATATTCAACATTCTCGCCATAGAATATCTCACAAAAGATTAAAGATCTCTAAACGCAATTTAAAGAAAGCTTAACCTAAACTCGATATATTTATCCCAGAGAAAAATTACTCTCTAAACGTAAGAAATACTCTATTCTAAACAGAAACACCCTATATTTCTCTCGAGCCATTCGTTTAAATATACACACTCGAAACGTGGGATGATAATTCTTGTCCAAACACGAAATTATCTGGATCCCGTTTCAATCGTGTGCAAATTTGGGTGCTAATATTTCCCAGATGCGACGGGTCTCTCCCTCTCATATACCATATCGTTTTCTAGAAACGAGACGCGCCGGCATTCCCCCCATTCCACTCTTCTCCACCGAGCGAAAGGTTGCCCTCTGAATTATTGCCGGCGCATCGATCCGAGTTTTCACTTGGAAGCTGGCCGGTTAAAGCGGTACCACCAGCGCCATTCCGTTGCCCGCGATCGCCGTCCACGTTGTTTATTATGCGTTTGTCTTACTTACGCACCGGGCCGGGATTTATTACCCGGGTACACCTAAGTTTTCATTGAACAACCCCGAGACCTCTCGCTCGTAAATGCTGACGAGCCCGCCGGCTTCGCGTAAGAACTTATTTGGAGTCGGTTGCCAGCTTACAAGAAGAGAAAATTGCTCATTGTTCCAGATTTCATCTCTTTTTCTTCGCCACTTTTAACCGAGTGCCGGCCGCTTTCGATACCAAATACGATATCCCCGTAGTAAATGTACTAAATGGAGTTTGAATGGAGTCTAGGCCGATCATCTCAGGGAGAAGTTCTTTTCGATAGCTTTCTTCTTCGTCCCCCCTCTTTAGGTTAGGCCTCTACGCCGACGCGAGAAGACTCGATTTATTATTGTACTACTACTCTTATCTTATCGCGAGGGGGGGTATAAAGAGTTATAAAATCGTTTAAATAAGAAGTGAATAAGAAGGTGATAAAGATAAGTAGAAAGACAAGGAGTCGTTTTCGTATAATGTATGAAAAATTAATTTAGTTAGTTTTCCAATAATTTGCATTTTGTTTACAATCCTGTACGTGATTTGAAATGGAAAACTTCATTAAACGCGTGAACTTAGATGTATAGAGATAGCTTAAAAGATGAATTCTTTGTAACTTAATAAAATACAATTTTATTACAAGAGTAGATTTCTCTTCTTGAATGTGCAATTCTTTTTCGATAACTTCATCGATCTCTTCTTTAGATAAATCTTTTCAATGCTTCTCGCCGCGGGCTAGAAAGTGTGAATTAAATTTAGATACTTTATATCGTATCTGCGTTCAAAGAAAAATTTTATATCTTATGATATAATAAAATGAACTTTTAGAAGTCTTGGAAGAATGATTTCGATTCTTTCAATCTCGAATCGAAGAGAAGATCGAATTATTGTCCAATTCTTATTGTTTACAACAAAAATGTCCTTTAAATTAATATATAATATATTTTTAATTTATTCATATAGAAATAATGATTATTTGATCGATTAATATCTGATAAACAATGATTTAATTTGTTGATCTCATTATTTTATAAAAAATTGGAATCATTATCATATTTGAATTGCTGTAACATAGTGAAAAAATAATTATAATCTCCATAGAATTATTTTAAAGATCAGTCTCTTTATTTTATATTCCTAATAAGGAGGAACTTCATAAATAGAAGATTTCAATTTTCATAGTGATTTTTCTCGCATAAGAAATTTTTCAAATATTTTTATATATTTCTTGGATCTTTTAAATCCTCTTGGAGAATCTTCACTCTTTTCGATCACTAATTAATGTAAAATGATTTTCAAAGAAATATAATTTGGAGACACGAATCCTCCATAATATTTTTCACAAAGTTACAATTCAAAGAATTGGAAATTCTGGTGAAGTGTTCACATAATTATGAACAACAGTGTACACATGTTAAATTAATTAAAAGTTGAATTCGAATTTTATTTCTATCACGATTCAGAGGAATAGAAGAAGGATCTTTGTTCGACCTATCTCGACCTATCTCGACCTATACATTCTCGATACCATATCGTAATTAACGATTAATTACCGACTTATTTAATAGAGTTGGAACCTTTTCTCGATAGATCCCATTGGTGGGATCAATTGGCTCCAGTTTAGTATTAATTAGCTCGCGCTTGGTTCGACCTCCTGTGTATGCCTTGTTAATTATCGTCCAAACGATCTTCCGGATCCATTCAACCTTCCATAGCCGATGCACGCTTAGATGTATTTATTTCACCTGGTTCAATTCTTTTCTCCCACGGTAAGATATCGACCACTTTGCATTTCTATTTTCATGCATTTAACACATGGTGTTAATCGACACTGCTGGCAATTAACTTCATCAAATCGATCACTTTTATGAGTACTTTTTTCCCCGATTAAAGTTTTGCAGATGAGAGACAGTCAAAAAAGAATAATTGTCATTGCATCAAGTTTGTGATATGGTAATATTGAATTGAATAGTTTCGAATAATTTATCAGTGAATTTTTAGAATGTTTATAAAAACTGATCATTCACCTCGACTTTTTACAGTTTGATTCAACAATATTTAAGATATCTAGGAACATTTATAATTAAGAATTATTAACCAATGAAATTAAAGATATCGCCATAAAAGAAAGGAGCTTGATAGAGAAATAAATAGTATTATGCATTGTGGTACAAGGTTTATCCAACATCCATCGAAATTCTTTTCGTTTCGCTTCCCTTCCTCTGCCTAACTAGAACAAGTAACATTGTTAAAGTTGGATGCAATGATATTCAATTCGATTCGAGTAAGCCAAACATCCGTGGCTCCATGTCGGCCACGTAGAAAGACGTAGATAGAACATCCTTCGCGGAGCACGAGCAATATTTAATCTATCTAGCGTTGCATAAACCTCGACGGGGGAACATTCGTCTTTCCATGTTGGCCAACTACGCACGATCATCTAGCCAAGCTCGAACACATCCGGTTGCACGGATGGAGGCCACGGAGGCTTATTATTCCTTCCTTCCTCGACGGTTGCGCGCGCAGCATCGGAGAGAAAAATCCTTCTCTATCCAGGCGAACGCGTGGGCGAATGTATACCGAAGACGGGCTGAAGAAGCGAATCGAAGCGGGAAGGGGGAGGACTTGGGCAAACAATTCGTCTTATCTCGTGAATCAACGTTTGATCCTTGGGAACGAGTTGTTCATCGCGGCCAACCATTTCTTGTCCCGGTAGCCGGTAGCCGGGTTGTTTGAAAAAACAGGAACGTTACTTGAGAAAGTAAACGGCCGCGGTGGTTAACGAGTGGGTGCTAAACCATCTGCGACACGGGTATTCGATTAACCTCGTAAACTCTGTCCAACGTTGGGGAAAAAGTGATCGGTTATCCTCCTCTTATTTCAATTATCTCTGTCCACCCTACTATTTTTCTCTTTGTCCAATAATTACTCGCGCAAACAGTTTGGTATTATTAGTCGATCACGTGCAAATTTTGCGACCAACGGAAGAAATATATCTTCCTCGTTACGTTTTAAAGTGGTAAGTTCGAAATTGAAACGTAAGGTATATTCCATCAATTAAATCTTAAATAGTAGACTCAATATTTGTCTACGATAATTGGTGTATTCATAAAAAAGAATAGAAAACAAACTGGATCTAAATTTTCTAATATCAGTTATAATATTGATTATAGAAAGAAAAGTATTCGAAAGATACGAACAGATATATGAACTTATAAAAATATGTCACTACATTTTCCTGTGATCCTTTGTCAATCGACTCAATTGATCTCGAATTGAGCGTGTGGAAATAACCATTTTTCGAAAGCCATTCCCCTCCATTTTTACAAAGATCGAGGCAACTCCTTTTTCAAAAGCTCGATAACATGCCGCGGTTCTTTCTTTCTAACGTAAGCTCTCGTCATTAGCGGTGTTCCCGATGAAAATTAGAGGCGACTCAATCTGTATTCGAAACTTCCGTTAAAGGGGCAAGAGTCGGCGTCGCATTAAACGACGGAGCGACAAGAAAAACTTTGCCATCTGTCGCATCCCCGCCAACAAAAACGTATAGCCGTTGCTCCTTTGACTGCTCATCGACTTTTTCAACGCCGATGAGGGAACCTGCCCTCGCTGTTTTTCCCCCCGTCGGACCCTACTGCACGCTGTCAAACCATATTCGATCGCGAACGAGTTCGTCTCGTTTCTTCGTTCGTCACATTAGCCTTTCCCGCAACGCGGTTTTTCCGCCGCCACGGAATCGCGCGGGGACTCGCCGCCGATTATACAAACGAGCCATCGGCCGGATTCGGAAATCTCGTCCTCGAAACCGATTCGCCTCGGCTCGGCCGTTCACGAATCGGAAATACCGGGCCCCATTTAAGGGACATCCGGTATTTATCGAGCACGCGACCCATTCCACCCAATTAATTACGAAAAATCACGTTTAATTGACGCGCGCTGCACGGTGTCGGCCCGTGTCTTACTTATATAATCGGATCTCGCCACCGTTCCATTACGAGTACCTTTTATTCGCGTACTGAAGAGAACCTGATTTTTCTTTCCTTCTTTCTAGACTGTTTTTAGGATCTAGTGTGTCGAAGATTTAAAAACGCGTTTAGTAGTAAAAATTCTTACAATTGTAAATTGTAAATTGTTATGTTAATAGAAGAAGCAAGAGAAATTGCTTTTGTCCATGTAATTTCTCTTCAAATATTCTCTTCTCTTCCTCTTCCACAAATTCCGCGAGCGAATAATTCTCACGGAGCAGAAAAAAGAGGGGGAGAAAAATCCGCAGTCGATTCGTAATTAATTTTCCGTTAAATAAAATCACGTTTAGTAGTAAAAATTCTTACAATTGTGAATTGTAAATTGTTATGTTAATAGAAGAAGCAAGAGAAATTGCTTTTGTCCATGTAATTTCTCTTCAAATATTCTCTTCTCTTCCTCTTCCACAAATTCCGCGAGCGAATAATTCTCACGGAGCAGAAAAAAGAGGGGGAGAAAAATCCGCAGTCGATTCGTAATTAATTTTCCGTTAAATAAAATCACGTTTAGTAGTAAAAATTCTTACAATTGTGAATTGTAAATTGTTATGTTAATAGAAGAAGCAAGAGAAATTGCTTTTGTCCATGTAATTTCTCTTCAAATATTCTCTTCTCTTCCTCTTCCACAAATTCCGCGAGCGAATAATTCTCACGGAGCAGAAAAAAGAGGGGGAGAAAAATCCGCAGTCGATTCGTAATTAATTTTCCGTTAAATAAAATCACGTTTAGTAGTAAAAATTCTTACAATTGTGAATTGTAAATTGTTATGTTAATAGAAGAAGCAAGAGAAATTGCTTTTGTCCATGTAATTTCTCTTCAAATATTCTCTTCTCTTCCTCTTCCACAAATTCCGCGAGCGAATAATTCTCACGGAGCAGAAAAAAGAGGGGGAGAAAAATCCGCAGTCGATTCGTAATTAATTTTCCGTTAAATAAAATCACGTTTAGTAGTAAAAATTCTTACAATTGTAAATTATAAATTGTTAGGTTAATAGAAGAAGAAAGAGAAATTGCTTTTCTCCATGTAATGTCTCTTCAAATATTCTCTTATCTTCCTCTGCCACAAATTCCTCGAGCGAATAATTCTCACGAAGCAGAAAAAAGAGAAGGAGAAAAATCCGCACCCGATTCGTAATTAATTTTCCGATAAAAATTCTTACAATTGTAAATTGTAAATTGTCACGAAGCAGAAAAAAAGAGAAGGAGAAAAATCGGCACAAATTCGGAGTGAAAATTCGTAATTAATTTTCCAATAAGTAAAAACGCGTTTAGTAGTAAAAATTCTTACAATTGTAAATTGTAAATTGTTATGTTAATAGAAGAAGAAAGAGAAATTGCTTTTCTCCATGTAATTTCTCTTCAAATATTCTCTTATGTTCCTCTTCCACAAATTCCTCGAGCGAATAATTCTCACGAAGTAGAAAAAAAAAGAAGAAAAATCGGCACCCGATTCGGAGTGAAAATTCGTAATTAATTTTCCTATTACAATTCGGATGAAATTGTAAGTCGCTTCGGGCCGGATGTCGTATTTACGTCATGTCTGCGCCGACAAGGGACACGTTTGTCCCTCGACAGCCGTGGAAGGTACCGATGCTATAAGGCTATATACGTGTCCGTGTTCGAACCGGACACGGTTGCGCGGGGACCGTGCCGCATTTTATTTCACCTCTAATGATTCCTCAAAACAAGCTTTATGTCCCCGGACGGCTCGCCCGTATTTGGCGCGGCGCTTTTATCGCAATGTTTTCTGCCTGTCCTCCGTGGCTCGGACAGAACGGCGAGAAACCTCCGACAGGTGGCAACTATCGGTCTCGAGACGCGAAAAAGAAGAACCGATCGTCGTTATGATATTTTTTTCATCACACCTTTTGTTCCCAACCTTCGGAGACCGCGAACGAATACCAATTATTATACCGGCCCCGGGATTATTTGCGAGCTCGTGTTGGAAAAAAAAGAGGAGGGGGGACACCTTTCTTTGTCCCCTCCTTCGCCTTTTTTTTTTTCTTTTCTCGCTCGTTGAAACAATCCTGCTTGGAAGGAAACATTTTGAACGGTGTTTTTTATTCGTAATAGAAGAGCGTGTGAAATTTCGTTGATGTACGAATTTTAAATTTGTTTTAACATAGTAATAGCAATGAACGATTTATCGCCTATCATTTTGATTATTGATTAAACATGATAATACAGTTTTTCTATACATAGAAACGTTAAATCTGAATTGGAAAGATCGATAAAAATATCGTGTCGTTTTCTATTTACAAAGCAGATGATGTTAATTAGACACAATTAGGTGATAAATGGTCGTCGGATCGTTCGAATTTGAGCGTGAATAACGGTTGTCATGATTGTTATCGGTCGAGATATCGGGATAAAACGGGTCACACACGTGCATAGCATCAGCGATCTTCTTCGATGTTTTGTCAATTATCTTTTATTGATACGAGCGTGCACGCGTAATATAATACTTTTAAGATGTCGATCTTGATCCCTTCTTTCATAGTTTAACTCTCAATTAAAAAACCAGTCTGGATCATCATTCGTGTTTGTGCTCATTTAGCATAATCTACAGATGTTCAATATGGGCCATTGTGTCGTATACATAAATAATAAAACCAATTTATGTATCGAATTTTATTTTTTATCTCTAAAACTTTCACAAAATATTAAAATATAAAAAAGATACTTCCTACGTAAAATGGATCGATACACGTATATAAAGTAAAGTATATTTAAACTATGATATATTGGAATTCTATAATAAATAAATATAAAATAAAAAAACATCGAAAGGATATTTTTATCCGACGTGAATGGGATCAGAAGAAAGTAGATCATCGATATTCGCACCTGTCTCGTATTTTTTTTTTTCCCCTCCCGAAAAAACGAGCTGTCAAAGAGGAATTGCCGATGCGGTAAGAGGCGATGCGCTCGTCGTTGTTTCCCGAACGGCGAGGCAAAACTCAGCTCATTGTTCCATGGTGTCGTTCGTGGCAACGAAAAATCATTTGATCGTGCCATAAAATCACGTTGGCATTTATTGCCGCGCGTCTTGCCCTCGCCGTGCTCGGGTCCATTTGTAAAACAAATGCAAACTCGTTCCTGGGACTCGTTGCCGCCTAAGGTTGCCGGCTCGTTGCCTGCTCGTACGTCCCTTTCACAATCGGCAACCCGCAAAAATAGGAAGGATATATACGGTTTACGATCATCTACAAATCGTGCGGATAACGATAAAAAAAATTTTTCTTCCTTCGTCCATTGACCACGCAGGCGAGGGAGAGGCTATTTCCCGTCGTATAAAGACGTCACCTCGTCTCATCGCCACGGAATTTTTTCCATATTTCCACGGAAATATTTATAATTCGCCTTTGATCAGAACATTACTCATGGATCATAGATATATCGTTTGAGAGATACGTAAATACAGTAAGGCTATATATTCTCCTATGTAAATATAAAATCAACATCGATGATACTTTTATCGTTATTAAAAAGAAGATTTCGAATATAATCGTACTACTCCAATCAATTAAACAAATCTCGAAAACGGTCCTCGAGTAATTGAATGATCACGGAAAAATGGGTGCCGGATCGGGGATCTTTGATCCACGAGGGTGTCACGTGATTTAGTCAGGAGGGGAGAGGGGAAACGTGTTCAGGTGAACGTGTTCATTTGCCGGCCCCAGTGTGTTAAACACGGATTTTCACGATCTACATTATTCAAAATCACAAACAGATTCCCTCCCCCCTTTTCTCTCTCTCTCTCTCTTTCTCTCTCTCTCTCTTTCTCTCTCTCTCTCTTTCTCCTCGTTCGTTGGAACGATGGATACCGTGGCTGACTCCGGTACCAGTTCCCAGCACGAGACGGCCATTTATTATCGGAGACAAAGGTTATGCTCGCGGCCCGACAATGGTTGTAAGTGCGCGCTTCTAATGGCCGTCGAAGACAATGCCCGAAGCCGGCTTAATGTCAGAAGGGCGAGCGATGCATAATTTATTAAGTTGGCCCTCGTTTCGCGCCGCGGCTTCTGCGCCATCCGAATGCCTCCTCCTCTCCCTCCATCTTTTTATCGTATAACGAGACAGTTTCTTATCGAGGGATATTGACACTTTTGCTTTCTCTCTGTTTTTTATATATATATATATATTTGATATAAATCGAACAAGGAATTCTAAGGTGCTCTAAGACGTTGTAGATATATTATTTAATTGATATAAAGTTGAATGACACAGGTGTATTATTTGTTTTGTAAAATTTTATAAGAAAATTTTTATAAAAAGAGATGGGTTGAAATATCGAAAGGTGGAATCAATGTGAAATCTTGGAGTAATTTTTTCTTTAAATTTGAAGTAATAAATAATCACGCATTTTAAAATAAATTTTAGAATTGTGGGATCTTTATCATTGTTATATATAATTATTATATTTTTAAATTGACACTTCTTTATAATCTTTCCTGATTTTTTTAAACATTTGTTTATTTAATTTTCAAAAGTTTACATACAAATTATTATAATCTTGAATAAAGAGTTCAATTGTACTATTTTTAATGGAATGAAACAACGAGGTTAATCATTTATTTACAAACATAGATTGTAAATGTATATTCATTGAATTTTCACCGATGTCGAGAGAGAAATGATTAACAAATTGGTTGTCGATACTTGTGAAATTTTTTTTTCGAGCAGACAAAATTAATGCAATGAATTGTTAAACCAGAGGAAAGGACGAAACGAACGGTGGCCGAAAAACTTGAGCCGCAAATTAATTAGCAATGGTCACAATTAACAGTAACGAAAGCGAATGTTTCAACTGCCTCGTTTTTAAGAATCCGTCTTTCGCCGACAACGTTTCTTAATCACAATTAACCGACTGAGAAAGTAATTAAGACCGAGGACCGAGTGTAGAAACGAAGAAAAGCTTTAGTCGTCGAAAAAATAGAAAGAAAAGAAAAGAAAAGAAAAGAGAAGGAAAAAAAGAAAAGAAAAAAGAGAAGAAAAAGATGACCGTTCACAAGAACCGTGTAATTAAGGTGTCTTAATTGGACGCTTTCACCTGCCAATTAACTTTCTGATTCTTCCTCTCGTGGAAAATTTTTATTAAATCTATCACTGGAAACGGGTCACTTCTCACTCAATGCATATATCAAGTATCGTGCGAATATGATGGCTTGCGAGATAGCTTCATAATTTATTGTGTACTCTTTAAATCTATAATTTTATTGTAGAACATTTTAAGAAATTTATATTTATAAATTAAGTTTTTGAATAGTAGGATAATATTATTTGGAAAGAAAGTACATAAGTTGGGAAAATTTCGAATATTTCGATAATTCAGATTTTATATTTCTAACAATTGTTAAAATCTTTCTTTATGAATATTTTCTCAATTAATTCTCGTACGTGAATCGAAAATCTGAAATACTATTATACGTAAGAATTCTCGATGCCAGATAGAGAAACCGATAATAAAACATGGGTGGCGTTTATAATTACCAAACAAATTTATTCTATCTGTAATTACGTCACCGATACACGATCTGGCCATCCCCGTCCTCATAAAACACGCCTGCCAATCGTTACATTCGCTCTTTTCGGGACGAGTTCCGCCTTAATTGCAAAGGGCGACCGTCAATTTACCCGCGCGAAACCAGTTGAATCTTTCGCACTTTGCCACTAAATCTTTCCCCTCCCTGTATCTCTCAAGAATTATATCCGACCAATCGTGATTTGCAAAAACTTTCATTCAAAGTATATTTCTTCTTCGTGTGTGCGTATTCAAAATTTTTTATAAAAATTTACTTTAAACAAAATTTTATCTCGACTTAATTTTCCTCTTCTTATATCAATATCAACAGTTTTTTGTCTCTTCCTGAAAATCTCTTCCTACGAATTTTTACGAACGTAAAAGTTTCACGAGGCAAAGTTATCGTCGAACGTATCTCATCCTGGGAGGATCCTCCTCTTCTCCTACATCCGTTCCTTCTCTCTGAACAAGAGGAGGGCGTAGGTCACGTAGGAAACGATATTTTTGGCGAACCAGGGCCCCGTCATCGCGATCAACCACGCAGGTCGTCCAACCCCCTTAAACCCCCTAGGAAGATGGAAGACGAAACGTAACGCGTTACGAAGCGAAGAAGGAGAAATTCGCACGCCTAAACGTTCTGCACCCTAATTAAACGATAAACTATGCCACTAACTATAGCTGAGCGGAAATACCGTGGATCCGGTGTCGGAGGCAGCGTCCGGATAAATCCTCTGTTCTTCAACCTGCCAAGATTTGCATTCTTTCGTTACACCGGACACGGCAGGCAAACCATAAAACGTCGTATCGACTTTGTTGTGCTCGTTGTGCACGTCAGAGTTATGGCTTCCGTCCTAAAAAAAAAAAAAAAAAGAAAAATCTTCGCTTCTTTTTCTTTCTCAAACGATTCTTATCTTATGTTCTATCTCGTTTGCGCCTCGATCGCTTTCTATCTTTTTTTAATATCAATTAATATCACAATTAATAATTAAACTTGCTTCCCTCTCGTATCCATATTCTTTTTTCAAAAATTTCAATTGCTCCTTTTTTTTTTCTCAAACGATTCTTATTTTTTATGTTTTATCTCGTTTGCGCCTCGATCGCTTTCTATCTTTTTTTAATATCAATTTTTAATATCACAATTAATAATTAAAATCCCCTCCCTCTCGTATCCGTGTTCTTTTTTCAAAAATTCCAATCGCTTTTTTTTTTTTCTCAAACGATTCTTATCTTATGTTCTATCTCGTTTCCGCCTCGATCGCTTTCTATCTTTTTTTAATATCAATTTTTAATATCACAATTAATAATTAAAATCCCCTCCCTCTCGTATCCGTGTTCTTTTTTCAAAAATTCCAATCGCTTTTTTTTTTTTTCAAACGATTCTTATCTTATGTTCTATCTCGTTTGCGCCTCGATCGCTTTCTATCTTTTTTTAATATCAATTTTTAATATCACAATTAATAATTAAAATCCTCTCCTTCTCGTATCCGTATTCTTTTTTCAAAAATTCCAATCGCTCCTTTTTTTCTTCGCGAACGATTCTTATTTT
>NW_006263644.1:964840-966457 GCF_000469605.1 Apis dorsata | reverse complement strand
TCTATCTCGTTTGCGCCTCGATCGCTTTCTATCTTTTTTTAATATCAATTAATATCACAATTAGTAATTAAACTCCTCTCCCTCTCGTATCCGTGTTCTTTTTTCAAAAATTCCAAACCTAACCTCCACTCCCTCCCTTTTCACACGCAAACGTTTCGTTACCCGCGATCTTAATTGCGTCCTCTGTTGTCTTCCACTTCCACAAGTCCGAATCTCCTCCACGGACTCGTCTCTCCGCCACGCGATAGGTATCTAGATTCATTACCGCCTATAAAATACGAGATTAATTGCTACGATAGTTTTTTCTTTTTTTTTTTTCTTTCTTTCCCTTCTTCTCTCGTTCACGAAACAGTGGACACCCTTGTCGTGTTCCATTCATCGTTCCTCCGCGTTCCTCCCCGAGGTGAGATATCGAATCGGGCGAATATGACCGTGTACATGTACGTGTGCATGTACGAGCAGCTTGTTCCAGTTCGACGATCGAGACGGAGTCTCTTTTCTCGGGTTCTACGATTCAAGATGTCCTTCGTATGCACCTGCCTTTTAGGATCTTATTTCGCGTCAGGTATCAGATCGTCTTGGTACAGCGCCAATAATTAACCGCTAATACATTGAATAGAGGCGGTAAGAGATGGAGATTGCAGATAGATCGATAATATTTATCGATACGTATCTTCCGTTCGAACGAATGGAAATATTTCGCAAGGATATTTGTTACAGATGACAGTTTTCATATAGTGGACGCGAAGAGTTATTGTATATATATATATATTATTTCGTAAGTTGGAAATTGTCAAGATGATGAACGTTGTTGATAACTTTTAAATTATACGATCAAGAATGTCCATTTATGGAGATTTGATCAAAATTTTATTTTATACGTGTTTATTCACGATTATTCCATTCTTGGGATGGAAATAATCAATCATACGTATTTTCTTCTTTTGCAATTTAATATTTTTTCTATTCATTTTTCTTTTCTAATTAAACGTATATCTCATTTAAATATTCCATGCAAATAGAGATGAACAATCGTATCAATTTACAAATTGAAAAATCTAAAAAACGAAAATTCCTATATTATATGAATGATACAAAAAGCAGTCCAAATAAAATGTTACTGCATTAACCAAAGAGGACATACATTTTCTTTTTAAGTCGTGTAAAGAGCCAATATTTTTAGAATAGTAAACAACTCTATTGAATTTCCCCAAAAATTATACCCTTCCCTCCCACTTTTGAAACAAGAAAAATCTGATGGAAATACTGGATGCAAATACACACGCAGGAAAATCCAAAGGAAAGAATAACCTCTGGAAGAGGAAACGATTGGTGACTCGCGGCGAAGTTGTTGCCGTGCATCCGATCTTCATAGATCTGGACAGCGAGATGATAAGAAGGGGGGCAGGAAGAAGAAGGCGGCAATTTATCGGGGAGAGGGCCACTGGGCTCTAATATACCTTAATAGATATCCTATCGGTTGATTGGGGTGCTTCACGGTTGCTAGCGCAACCCTAAATGCCACGGTCCACCAAGCTGTCGGCAGACGCTTGCTATTAGAGGGCCGGGCCAACGTTTTACTGCGCGGTAAATGCAGGTATAAGGCGCGACTTTTAA
>NW_006263644.1:961753-964252 GCF_000469605.1 Apis dorsata | reverse complement strand
AGACGATCGGCCGTGTATAAATGCTAATGGAGAGATCGTGCCTCCTTTTTGTCCCCCCCCCGTTTAATTTACGATGACGTTTCTACGAGATTAGAGAATTTTTCCATCCATCCAGAGATTTATGTTTCTCTCTTTTTTTTGAGATTATTCTATCCTTGCAATTTTCGAAAATTATTAGAGGAGCTTTTTTTTTGAGTGTTCTTTTTTTGAGTATCTTGATCCCTTTATTATTGAATTCGAATTATGAAAAAAGTATATAATTTCTAACATTTTCTAACATTTCTTCTAACATTATTTTTTTAAAACATCCTTGCACCCATGTGGGAACACACTTTTAAGTTCTATGATAAAATGTAGAAACTATGTGTGTAAAAGTATACCAAAACATCTACTACGACACTGAGAGAGTGTAATGCATCCCTGTTCAAGTTTCTCTAGTTGCACGGTTCATAAAAAACTGTTCAATTTGCATGAACATACATTATCATCATACATTTCCTCGATGAGAAGGGAGGGAAAAACTGTAGCCACTTTTATTTCTCCAGAAGCGGGTTTAATCTCGAAACTGTGTCTCTTCGAAGCACAGCCTCGCTTTGCCCATTATCATTCAACGCGTTTATTCAAAAACGTAGCTTACTTACAATTAGCAAAGGAAAACGAGCCCATTGAACGTGCTCGCCAAGCCAAGCCATGGCCGCCTTAACGAGAATTACGAGGAGAAAAAAAATACGAGGAGAGCGGTAAATGGTAACAGCTTATTTAAATACTACTACTACTACTAGTAGAGCGGTCGATCGTAAATTTTAGGATTCCATATTCTTCCGGTTTCACAAGCGAAGCAAAATGAATTTATGAATACGAGGGGGCAATACATTACGGCCACGTCTAATAAATATCGAGCCTCTTCATTTACCTGTCCAAACGATACACACTTGGCCAGTGTGTGCAGGGCGATCCGAGGAACAATGGAACGAATCGCAAAACGCGAATTTCGTAAGAACGTTCGATGTGTATAACGATACGTGAATTTGTGGGTGGAGTTGCGTTGTTCTACGTTTCGCGAGAAAATGGCAGATCCGTATCGCGAGACGGTAGTTCAGCAAGTTCACGCCAGTTTTGTTCCTTACTTACGAGACACGATTTTACCAGATCGTGCAAAACACCGAAATGATACATATGTCGACTTCTTCCCGCCCACCTTATTTTTCCAGTGTGTGTTAACATCAATCTGCCGTTTGTACAATGATGGCTACGTGGGCGTTAGCCATCGTGCTGCTTGTAACATGATGATCGTGGATTTTTGGGATGTGATAATTGAAGTAATTGAAATAATAGAGAGAGAGAGAGTTCTAGTTTTAATTGCGGAGTTTTAATGGCGGAGAAAGATAGTAGCTTTCCTCCAGATTTTCATGTTATCGGTGGAAGAATATAGATTTGATAATATCTTTGATGAGATTTGACGTTTGAAAGACGTTTGAAAGATAATGGAAATGGAGGATGAACGAATAATTGAGATAATAGAAAGGGATTCTAATTTTAATTGTTAGTGGCGGAGGAAGATAGAGTGATAGTTTTATGAAAGCTTTTCTCTAGATTTTTGATGGAAGAATGTAGATTTGATAATGTCTTTGATATACGAAAAATATGACGTGATGAAAGTGAAGATTTCGTTGATAATTTATCATTTACGTCCAAATCAAGAAATTTATTTTTTATTCGTAAAAAAAAAAGAAAAGAAAAAGAAAGGAAGAATAAACGATACTCAGCAGAGTTTGCGCATATAGATAGTAAAATGAATAAAATGAAATTGTATTTTTCTACATTTTATCGTTTTCCTGCACGACTCTTAAACTTTATGTTGCATTCCATATATTTTTTTTTCACGTATACTTGTTCAGATTTAGATAGAAATAAAATGTTATGCGGGATTATTTCTCGATACGATGTTATTAGTTTTGGTATTAAAAAAATTTTTTAAATCAATGATATTGATAAAAGTT
This sequence comes from Apis dorsata, assembly GCF_000469605.1. Classification (NCBI taxonomy): domain Eukaryota; kingdom Metazoa; phylum Arthropoda; class Insecta; order Hymenoptera; family Apidae; genus Apis; species Apis dorsata. Next base: position 962,252 of record NW_006263644.1, on the reverse strand, counting down.
ACAAGGTTTTTATCACCCTTCAAGATCTCGCAATCACATCGTAGAAACGATTTTTTTCTTATTTCTTTTCTGCTGAAATTGTTGAATCTTCTAAGACTTCAATGTTTCGAATAATCAATATAAATTATCACTAAAATTTTATGCATGTTGGTTTTTATTATCCCTCGAGATATCTTGATCAGTGTTCATTCCATAAATAATTCTTTTTTTTTTGGGAATCATTAAACTTTCTCAAAGTCCAGTGATTCGAATATTTATATTATAATCAGTATCGTAGATTATCAGTAAGTGTATATTTAAAACGTTACGCGCCATGTTTTTATTACGCCTTAAATTCTAATATATCCGTCCCTTTCCATTTCTTTTTTCTCGAAATCATTACAGCTTCTGAAGAATCTAATAATAATTTGAATAATCAATGTGCCACTATATAATATTTTAAAATATTTTTATTATTCCTCAAGATGTCACGATCGTCATCCACCGTCATAAACAATTC
>NW_006263644.1:960240-961510 GCF_000469605.1 Apis dorsata | reverse complement strand
AAACAATTCTTTTCTTTTTTTTTTTTTTTTTGGAATCGTTACTTTAACATTCGATGCTTCGAAGATATGTAAAGAAGAGATCAAAATGTGTATTTTATCTGAAGTCATTAATTAAAATATGCGTGGTTGCGATTCCATTTGTTGGTAGACAGAGATCTTCATTGACGATGGACGATTCGACGATACTCGTGCGGTAAAGAAGAGTGTAACAAAGACATAACGACAGCAGAAACAACAGGAAGTCGTATCTTTAAATGGTGGCTATAAACCCGCGAAAATCGAAACATAGATACTCGTTTCATTATCGAGATAATTTGTTCGAGTTGCAAATAGATTTAAATATGATTTTTCCATCCGGTTCAGCTCGATATAACGACGTCTTATTATTAAAATGGCCGATTTTATACGACATTGATTGCGCGAATTGGCTCTCAGTAACCGGAAATCGAACGATCGAGCGTAAATTTGCGCGTTGATTGGAAAACTTTGCAGGAAATTGCATCGTTAAATTTCAATTAATCGGATAATTTTAAATGTTTCGCAAAATTTCCTGTCGATGTTTTTTCACAAAAACGAATAATAAAATCTTTATACCTTCTTGATTATATATTTGTTACATTAGAATTATCAAAATGAATTTAATCAATTTTATTTTTGCAAATTATTAAACGATTCTGCTTCCGAGCAGAATTAATGTTGAATTATTTTATAGAATTTTTATAGAATTAACATTTTTTAACAAATTCGTATAACAACATAAGAATCAAATTAAAATAAATTAAACAAAATAAATTTGACTTTTTAAACATATTTCTATTGTAAAGATATTGTAAAGATAGATAGTGACTATCTTCTCCTTACGTAAATGGATTTAAAAATAATCGTATCCGTCTAACGGTATTACGATTGAAATCGTTAATAATATAAATAACTCGAGAGAAAATATCACTCGTATCGGGACAAGTGTCGAAAATATTTTCGAAATCATTATCGATCGTCATTTTCGTCACACACGAACGAGCATTGGCGCGAGTATCAGAGAGAATGAAGCGATATCGTAAAACAGTTTTCCTGGAAATTATTACATTAGCCGGCGGCTGAAGCGATCCAATCACTCGAGGATCCCGTGACTCAAATTCACGATGCACCACCGAACGTTTTGACGTTCGAAAAATAAAATAATTACTTACGCGTCCACGGTATATATAATATAGCCTTCGTTACACTTCGAGGCACGCTCGCGCTGAATTTAGTGGCTAATTTCAAGTCA
>NW_006263644.1:957131-960011 GCF_000469605.1 Apis dorsata | reverse complement strand
CGGATTATGGTTTCATCAGGTAAAAGGCAGAGGCGAAATAAGTTGGGGAGGGGGGGGATTACATGTCGAGGTTGCCGATCAATTTTTTTTTATGAAAGCGTTACCCTCCCTACACTCCTTTTGCTCGATCGTGTAATCATCCCCGTACATAATCAATAACCGATGCTGGCTTCGAGATCCCCCTTCCAACCTTCCCCGGTTTCGGGCCCGGTGATGATCGATAAAGCCGCCCACGCGATGAAAGAGCTCCCTTCGTTGCACTTCCATGATTCCGCTGACGCGCGCTTTTCATGCGAAAAGTTTTTCATTGTGAGCATACGATGCTGCGTATACGTGAATGCATCGTCCATAATCCATCAGGGACGGGCTCGCCATCGGTCGCGTTTTATTGCGGCCGGTAGCCAATGTAGAACATTGATTTGCAAACTCGCCTCGAGATGGGCGCACCTATGCCTGCCACACGTACACGGGATTATGGTATACAGGGTAGTTCGTTTATCTTCGTCACCGAAATGATGCAAAGAATTTAGTTTCAAGTTTAAAAGTTGGTCGTTTCGTTGATGTTTTTTACGTTGCTCGCAGATACTTTTATGAGTTTTACGATTCATCTTGATGGAAAATTTTTATTGTAATTTTTCTACGAATGTAGGGACACACACTCGATCTATACTTATATTCTTTATACTTTTTTTAAATTTTTTTTGAAGAATCTGCGTTTTGAAGGGAAGAAGAAGTTTTTCTTTCTTTTTTCAAAAAATTTTCTGACGAATCTTGATTCAAATTTCGATGTGATTACGCTCGAGCCGAGAAAAAATGAATATTCGACGAGTTTCTTTTTTTCTTTTTTCCAGGGAAAATAAGACCGATACGAATTTCTCGATGTCGAAACGGTCTCCTATGAATTCTACTTGTGTGGCAAGACGAGATCGTGCGCACACAGAGTACGAATTAGCTATTTGCTACGGTATCGCGTTCCTTCGGCACTTTAACCTCCTCATTCTTTTACCTGCCAGGCATACACAACTTCTTGCCCCAGAAATCACAGTGCTTTAGTCCCGCCAGGTTTATATTATCGAAATTGCTAGTGAATGTTTTTACCGCAATCAGATACTGACAATTTCATACCTCGCCAAAGTTCCTATGACACAATACTCAATCCAGGGAAAGTTGGTTATGATTACAGTCGGAATAATGATACGAACTGTGATATTTAACGTTAAATCTTTGAAAAGATGTCTCTCTTTCGCTCGAAGAAGTGGAGAAGAATTTTCATTATGAGAAAATATATCTATTTATTTCTATCGTGTAATTAACAGATTGCAAACCTTATGACATTTATACGCAAATTATACAAATATTTTTAAGAAATACGATCGAAGAAATGGAAACTGAAATAGAAACTCGTTTGAATGCTATTATTAAATAGTACTTCACTACTTTGAATATCTTACCTATGTATTTTTGCATTATAAGTCTGATATCTTCCACATTTTATTTTTTACTTAAAAAAAATATTTTCATAAATGCACAAGAATTTAATAATTAAAAAATATTATTTACGATGCATTTGTGTAATCTCACTCGTGTTCTTCGTTTTCGACTTTTCATCTTTAACTATTTCAATATTCCTCGGCAATTTGCCTCGTTTCATAGAAAATTAATTTTTCACACAAATTACCATATTATTCTTACACACAAATTCTAGATTTTTCACTCAAAATTTATCCAACGCACCGAGAATTGTTACTCTCCTAATTGGAAAACGCATAATTCGCAACGTCGAAACAGGTGACGTCGAACGAGGCCCGTCGCGAGTGGCGAACGCGTAAGACTCCTACGCGCAGCAAGCATCGTATTATCCCTTTTTCCATAGCTGTGACGGAGAATAGGTAGCGGAAAGAATAAGAATAAGTGGAATAAAGGAGGAAGCGTGGAGGGTAGCGCGAGCAAAAGGAAGTGGGCATGGAACAAAAAACAAAAGTGGGCGAATTCCCGTTCGCTCGAGATAAAGAGGAGGACCTATAAGAATAAGGAGAGGACGAAGAAGAAGAAGAAGAAGAAGAAGAAGAAAAGGAGGAGGAGGAAGAAGGTACTGGTACTGGTACGCCTTGGTCCACGAGATATTCGCCGACTAATTGAATTTACGAGCTCGGCGAGCAACCGGCGTGGGTCGTGCCGGTCTTTGGACCAGATTCAGTGTCGGTACACCGCCATTAGTGGCCACTCCGCCTGATTCCTCCAGTATTCCACCACGATAATCGTAAGTTCCGCGATCATACGACGAACAGCCGAAAACTTTCGCGTACATACGTGACCGTGATATTTGATACGATACCAGGTGTTCGCCATTGGTGCCATTATGCTTCTGTTCTTCTTACTTCTCCTCTCCAATACACGCCGTGGACCAAGGGTTTGTATATAACAACAACTGTTTTCTTCCCGTACGAACTCGAAATACATCTCATTTTCCATTACGAAGCGACAGATACAATTTTTATTCGTTCGTAGTTTTTTCGAACCCGAGCTTGTTCGAACGATGCGCGCCACGGTTCGTTGCCCGCAATTTTTTCCCATGTATTCCTTTTTCTTCTTCTTCTTCTTCTTCTTTCTTTTTTTTTTTTTTCGACGATAACTTGGTCGATCCCCAGTCGCGCCGAGTAGATCGGTTCAATGGAAAGGAACCGGTCCCTGTTTGTTCGTGAACTCGCACCGACAACCGGTATAACTAACCTCCCTTAACGGCCAACGTGTGAGAGCGCAAAGTCGAGGAAAAAAATGGTGGCCAACAACTCGCCTCCACACCTGACCGTTCTATTTCTATTTTCGTGGAGATATTCCCGACAAGAAGATAAATTCGAAATCATCGCGTGTTCAAAAACA
>NW_006263644.1:953442-956704 GCF_000469605.1 Apis dorsata | reverse complement strand
TTTTTCTTCTTCCATCGAAAGAAGAACACTTTCATTCATCGTGGATGTTTTGCGAAATAAAAAGAAGAAGAAGAAGGAGAAGAAGAAGCAGGATTTCCCAATGGAAATAAGAACAAACGTGTGTTCCATCCGCGATTGAAAGAAACGCGAAATCAGAGATCTCTTTTCATCTCGGTGATTCCGTAAAAAATTTACCAGGACGCGTCCATCCGGATCGCGTTTTAAAGGGAAAAGCGGTTTCATCCTTTTTTCTTTCTTTCTTTTTTTTTTTTTCTTCTGCAACCTCCCCTCCCCCTCCTCCTTTAGAAAGATGTCCAGATTGTGTCCGACTTCGTTCCTCTAACGAGCGTGTACAAACAAAATTGCTGTTCCGGTAATGGCCACGGTGGTTGCCGGTTTCGAGGATGGTTGTACGCCGTGTACGAGAACTGTAAAAGGTAAAGGAAGAAGAAAGTGGTGAAAGCTCGGTGCTGCGCGGAGGCGTTTGTCGAATAAATGCCGACGCTTTTAGCACTTTTCTCCGAGCCGTTCAAAGCCTGGATATCTATCTCTCTCTCTCTCTCTTTCTCTTTTTCTCTTCTTTCTCCTCCCTCTCTTCCTTCGTTCCCTTTTTAACCGCGCGACTCTTGGAATATCGCAACCGTGGCGCGTTTCGGGGACGATGTATACACTTTTTCTTTTTTTTTTTTTTTCCCTTTCTTTCTTTCTTCTACTTGTCGCTTTTCCCCCCACCCTCTCTCCTCTTTCTCCTTTTGTCGAGCTTTCCCCGACATTAAAAAAAACCGCGGCGCGACTTCTCCGCGCATCTCACAAAAAAACGGTATCCACGGTTGTTAAACGCTTGCGTTTACGTTAATAATGATAATGGACTCGCGAGATTAAGAGAGAGAGAAAGAGAGAAGAAAGGAGAATAGAAGGAGAGAAAGAGAGAGAGAGAGGTATACTCGTGCGTTACCAATGGTGTTTCATAATTAGAGGAAACGTCATTAAGCTTGCCAACCTACCTTGAGCTTTTTTGGCCTGCCACGAAAATTAATTAACGCGGCGTGAATGCGAGATTTTGTGGAAAATTTGTTACCTTCTTTTTTCACGTTCACGTTCGTCCAAGTGGTTGGATAAATCTGAAAGTCTCGAAAGAAGGAGAAGATGCGAGAAGACGCGAAACTTTTCGTATTCCGTTTCGATCGAGAAACGGAAAAAGAAATTTCTTCTTCTGTAGGGCACGGTTTTATATTATTCAAGAAGATCCCATTCGAATGTATAATAAAATCGAACGGATGGATTGGTGATCGAGCAAAGGGCATCGGGCAAAGCCTCTTCTTCGTTACTCGTTTAATGGGTAACTGTGAATTCACGAGCATTGAGGGGTGGGGGAGGAATACAATAGTGTGGTGGTCTAACCGTGGAGAGGCGGGCTTCGAAGGCGTACGACAGATGCACTATTCAAGATTTCAAGAGATCTCTCGAGTATTTGAACCTCTTTATAAACGAGAGGTTTCAGAGGTAACGATCCCTTTATATAGCCGGATTTTCAAAGGAGTTTGACCAGATATCGGCGCGCGTTAAAGGAGAGAATGAGGAAAAAGGAAAAGCAGCAGTGGCGAAAGTGGCGAGTGACAAAGGCGAGTGACAAGATCGGGAAAATCATAATGGTTAACGATTAGTACGACGAGAGTGTTTCACAACGTGACCGCGTTGCGAATGTTATTTCATTCTCTGCCAACGATATCTCTTTATTGTTATCTTTTTTTTGTTCGTCGTTTTAAGGATCTAGAATCAAGATTGGGGAACAAATTCGACGATTAAGAAAAGAAATGAAATTTGTCATCGAGTAATTAAACGATTTGAACAAGCATCAATACCTTCAAAACATTTTCTTCTTATCGAAGATAAGAAAATAACGTTTGCAACGTGTTGTCGTGTATCTTATATACCCTCTTTAACATCTACATCTTCCACCAGAAAAGGAAAACCTACCGAGAAACGATCAGCAATAACCGAGAATTTTTCCAAAAAAAAAAAAAAAAAAGAAGAAAAAAAAAAACACGAAACACGGAGTTTCATGTTACTTCCTCTGTAAGAATGCAGTTTTAGAGTATGTATCTAGTCTGTTCGCAGCGGCGAACTGACTATTTTTGTGCACGCTCGTTGCGAATAAGGTTCTGGCAGGCGAGTTGGCGCGCAAAACATGTTCAAGATGTACGAACGCGAAATCCAGACGTGCCGTGGATCGAGATGATATCAACACGAGTTGGCACCAACCTTCGCTTTACGACACATCGCTTCCTGTTATTGGTGTATATAACGCCCGTACATGAATCATGCAGACCAGAACGACACATCGCGTAATAAGAACGATTCATCCAATTAAGATCCAAACGCATAGAGATACAGAAACATTGTATCTCAATCTCTCGATAATAAATAACGATATAGATAATATTCGCGGGACTCTAAGAAAATTTCAATCTGTAGAAATAACGTACAAGATTTTATGTTGTGACGAAGCAGATTAAACTTAAAGGAAAATATGAATTACAAAATTGCATTTATTAATACAACGACATTGAGAAATAAAAAGTTTAATCGTACAATTACTTACAAATGTTGATCATAAAGTTTTCAGTGATTCTTTTTTCGTTACAAAAATCTCTTAAAAATTTATCTCGAAAAGGAAAAGGAAATTTGTTGTACAATCGAGCTTATCACATCTTGTTCCTGTACCCTATCAGATTTCCCCGCGTTTCTCTCTCACCTCTCCCTCTTCTTTTTTCCTAAACAGAGATGACAATCGCTATTTTTAATTACGATAATTTTCCTACCCTAAATGGAATACATTCCATTAAAGCTACGAATAAATTTAACCCCTCCAGCCGTTCTTCCGCCGTCGTAAAAAAGAAAAATCCTCCGTTTCCCCTTAAGAAATAAGAGAGAGAGAGAGAGAGATTCTCTCTCCCGTCACTTTAATTTTCCACGTTGAATATTTTTCTTGCAATTTCCTCCCCCCTCCAAAAAAAAGAAAAAACAAGGAGAGACAATTTGCAGGCCACAATCCTTTTCTTTCCTTTCTTTTTCTTTTTTTCCCCCTTCCCCATCGAATCGCCAGTTCCACCGTCTTCCCGCGTATTCTTCCGCCGCGGAGAACCCGTTGGAACGGAATATCCCGTTGGGAAGTCGGGAATAATTGGATCGGTACAATTAGGGAATGCACCCTTTCCCGGCCCTCCTTTCCATCCTGCTTTTTCTGGGATCCTGCCCAGCT
>NW_006263644.1:941623-953098 GCF_000469605.1 Apis dorsata | reverse complement strand
CCCGTCCCCTCCCCTCCCCACCCCTCCTAATGGAATCGGATGGCTTCTTGTCCCGAATGTGCCGGCTCAGCAATGTCAATAAAATTTAACAAGCTTCCCATTTACCATTTGCGGAATCCTTCCACCGCGCGCTTCGCGTTTTCTTTCCTCCTCCTCCTCCTCCTCCTCCCTTCCCAAAGGATAATCACTTTTATCGTGTCCTCCCCTCCCCTCGTCCGTCTGTCGTCCACCCTTCCACAGCGTTACGGTTACGCACGCTACTTCCTGTTTCTTTTTTTCCCTAAGGAGGAGTCTCCTCCTCCTCCTCCTCCTTCTTCTTCTTCTTCTTCTTATTTCGAATCGTGGAACCATGGATACTGTTATTTCAGAAATTTTCTTCGCCGGATGTGTATTATTCGGGGAGAAAGGGGAGGGGAAGAGGAGGAGGGGCGCGGTTGTTCAGGCATTAAACGATGTTTCCGTCAACTACGAGTCGCGGTTGTTGTTGCTGTTGTTGTTGTTGTTGTTGTAGTATCTCGGTTAACGAAGAACCGGTTAACGGGCATTCAGCAGAATTTTTTTTCAACGGAAATTTATTACGTTCGTATTTAATTTTCGCGTCTCACTCTTCTTCCTCCTCGAATTCTTATTATATATATATATATACGGCGAAATGATTTACCACCTGTGCATGCGCCGGAGGTAATTAATCTGCCTGTTTTTTAGAGACCAGCCAGTGCGATTATCTCAGCCGCGATCACGCTGTTGTTGTTTCCATTTTCGTGGTGGAAGCGTGGAGGTAGAAAGGAATGGATCACGATTTTGGATTACGAAGTTTGGTCTCGATTATTGCTATACTCTTATCACTACTTGAAGATTTGTTTTATCGAATTATTTCGAATATCAGATAGTTGTTTGAAAATATCTTCAATATTATAAAATAGAAACAAAATCTTCTTAGGAAGGAACTTTATGTAAAAAAAATAATAGAAATATAGCATTATAGATCCGTTATCAATCCGCTTATCGATGAGAAAATATTGTTTTTTTATCCAACGCGTTCATTTCTATCATTCGCTTCGATTTCACAATTCTCTCTCTCTCTCTCTTTCTCTCTCTGGTGGAAGATACTCGACGAAAGAACCTCGCTTCGAGGATATTATTTTTTTATCCAACGCGTTCATTTCTATCATTCGCTTCGATTTCACAATTCTCTCTCTCTCTCTCTTTCTCTCTCTGGTGGAAGATACTCGACGAAAGAACCTCGCTTCGAGGATATTATTTTTTTATCCAACGCGTTCATTTCTATCATTCGCTTCGATTTCACAATTCTCTCTCTCTCTTTCTCTGGTGGAAGATACTCGACGAAAGAACTTCGCTTCGAGGATTTTTTTTTTATCTAACGCGTTCATTTCTATCATTCGCTCCGATTTCACAATTCTCTCTCTCTTGCGTTCTGGTGGAAGATACTCGACGAAAGCACTTCGCTTCGATTTTACCCTTCTGATATTGTTTTTTTATCCCCCGCGTTCATTTCTATCATTCGCTCCGATTTCACAATTCTCTCTCTCTTGCGTTCTGGTGGAAGATACTCGACGAAAGCACTTCGCTTCGATTTTACCCTTCTGATATTGTTTTTTTATCCCCCGCGTTCATTTCTATCATTCGCTCCGATTTCACAATTCTCTCTCTCTTGCGTTCTGGTGGAAGATACTCGACGAAAGCACTTCGCTTCGATTTTACCCTTCTGATATTGTTTTTTTATCCCCCGCGTTCATTTCTATCATTCGCTCCGATTTCACAATTCTCTCTCTCTTGCGTTCTGGTGGAAGATACTCGACGAAAGCACTTCGCTTCGATTTTACAATTCTGATCTTGTTTTTTTATCCAACGCGTTCATTTCTATCATTCGCTTCGATTTCACAATTCTCTCTCTCTTTCTTTCTCTGGTGGAAGATACTCGACGAAAGAACCTCGCTTCGAGGAATCTCCATGCCTCTATGGTTCGAACGTTTAGACATAGACATTGGAGACGCGTCGTGTCGCGTGTCTACACGCGCATACCTGCCGGTTTACCCGGAGTTCGCTCCTCTCGCGTCGGAAGAAACGCGAGAAAACGGCCGGTGACCGTCGATTCCCAGATAATCAAGGGCCCCGCCCCGATGAAACCAGTTTCTTCCAGGGATATTTTCTTCCAGCCCTGGAAGACGACGCCCTCCCTCCCCCAATTATTGACCCGTCAAAAGGCCATCCTCCAGATGGAACCTCAAGAAGCCGAACGAGGATGAACGATTTACTTTTACCAACCGTTCCGTTCGATTTCTCCGACGTTTTTTTCCATCCGATACCGGTGGTGGAAGTCGAGTGGTGGAACGAATCGATTCGATCTCTTCTCGTCCGAGTGAAAGAGAGAGGAAAAAAAGGGAAAAAATGCGAGATCTTACTGTTTCGTGGTTGGAATTGGTTTCCCCATCGGGAGAAGAATTTATGGTTGACGGCCGATGGGGACGGATGATTCGACCTGTTCCTGGATCGAGTTAAACGGAATCACGGATTACGTTTGTTAACGTAAGAGAGAGACTTAGTTTTGCGCGACGAAAAGAAAAAAGAATTATCTTGTCGAGAATATTTAAAATTGTATGCAAAGTAGGTTGCGTTTTATATTACACTTTTTAGTATCTTTGAGTATCGATGATTATTTTTCATTGGATAAAAACTGGTATAAAATAATCGAAGTGAGAGGAGTCGCGAGCATTTAATTTAAATTTCAATGAATTTAAAGTACAATTATTACGTACCATCTAATCCGAATCCGTGAATTATTAAAGAATCTACACAAAATGCCACCAATTCCTGGTTCCTCGATTACCAATTAGAATTATATTCGATCGTGAAGAAAAAAGAAAAAAAAGGAACTTTAATATTCACAACGCACATATACCGCGTTGCGCAGCGCAATTCCCACTTTGGCATTTTGATGAACCGCAAAGATATTTCCAGGCGCCGATTTTTCCTTGCGCTTGTTTCTTGCCTCGTTGCAAGTATTGATCGGAATAGACACATTAATCATTCTTGTCCCTCCAGAAAGAAACCAATCAACCCTCGCTTGTTGCGCGTGGTTTCAATTAAACGTGGTAAATTACAGCGTGCTTCATTTACAATTAACCGTACTTCTTAAGGTCGGTCTGTCGGCGACTGGGTTACACACATACGCAATCAACGTTCATAATCACGCCGCGCACAGTTCCCGTATCCACCTTAATGAGCTTCGGCTCACTGTTACTCCATCACAACTTCTCATCGTAATTGTAAATGGGTCCTTAATTTTCTCGAGCCAACCTCCTCCTCCTCCTCCAACTCCTCCGGCCGGCCGCCGCCATCGCTTGTTACCACCGTGCGTTAACAAGAATTTCTTTTTTCCTTTTTCTTTCCGTTGGAGGCGTACCGTTTTTCGCGCGGCGGCTACGGTTAAGTTTGTGTTTATCCACCGTACATTATTATTTATCCAACCGATCTTCTCAATCCGCTTTAACGCGCACGCGTGAAAATTATAAATCTTCTTCTATCCGAGTTGTGTATATTTATTCGCAGTTGTATTTTAACAATTTGCAATTGTAAAATTGTAGTACGAATATTAAATTTCCACTCGATCTTCCATTTTGTAAACAACAAAAGTGATTTTCTTTTTTTTCAAAACGATTCAACCGCTCATCCATAATTAATAAACGTATAATAACAGCGATTGAAAGAAAAATTCAGAGACAAAAGTGTATCCATCGTGGCGTGACCACGATCGATCCCTCGACATCCTTTCCATCGATCGACTTCTTCCCTCGCTTCGCATAGATCGTGACCGTGTCGCCCACAGTTCGTTGACGCGGAAGGAGGGAAAGGAAAAAAAGAAAGAACGAAACGGGAACAGGAGAATCCCTGCAAGGATGAAGAAGGATGGAGATGGGGGACATCGAAAAGAAACGACATCGCGATCTTAGGAGACAACTCTCGTACCCCGCGTACTTCTAACAGTTCGCCCCCACCCGATAAAGGTATTATTTCCCTTTTTTTTATCCACGACACGTTCCATTAAGCTCGAAACTTTCTTTCTTACCGCGTCGATAAGGAAGGCGGAGTGCATACGGATACCGGGGCACGTAAGTAGCCGGGGTACTCATCGGCACGTACGTGAGCGTATGTTGTGAACGTACGTGCCGTTAAGAAACTTCCTTTCCCGGATTGCCGGCCTCCTGTCACGTGCAAACCATCCGGCCAACATTGTTGCATTCTCGTTGCATTCTTTCGCCGGTGTCTTTCGCCGAATCCGCGCCTCCTCGAACTCTCCTCGTCGAAGAATATTCCCCGGGCGGGAAGAGAAATCGGTACGTGTCCGCGATTTTATCGGAGCCTAGCGCGGAAAAAAAGAGTGGTTCGGCGTCTCGAACGAGAATTCTCGGCAAGGGGGTGGGGCAGAAGATGGGGCGGTTAGATCCTGATCCCGTTTCCTCCATCGTGGAATTCATCCGTACGAGAGGGGGGAAAAATTCTAAAAGTCTCGAAGCTTGCGGGAGATTTATACGTATTGTCGCGTTGTACTATCCATGATATAGTTTTAAGGGGATCTTTGGATACAATATAATCGTGGATTAAAAAAAGTTTCGAAAATTCCGATTGGATCGTTGTCTTTTTTCCCAGGGATATCGATGGCAGCATGTCTGCTCTTGAAAGTCGTTTGAGAAAAGGGAGTCTTTGGATAGCTTTGAGGGTTCTAAAAAGAGAATAACGAGAGGATGTATCATCGATTTCAATCCCTTTTACTCGATATTCTTCCCTCTTCAGACTCGTAAAGAAACTTTCGAAAATCTCAAAGAGATTTTTTACAAGATTCGAATCTTCGTAACTTCTCGAGAGCTTTGAATCCTTTCTTAAATTAAGATTCGAAATCAAAAGAAAAGATTTTTTACGTCTATCAAACTACACCCGTCGAATTAATCATTGTTATGTGTATGCTTGCTTGGACACGTTTGGACAGGTATTTAAAATTTTATTGTTTCGTTAGAATTCTTATCTCTTTCGCAAATTGGAAAATAAATCGGCTATTCGAGGAATTAGTTCTCTCTCTCTTTCTTTATTTTTTTTTTTTATAATGTCTTTCTCGATTTAATTTTCCGATCTGAAATTAACAGTTTGCTTTATTAACGGCGGACGGTGATAGATATCGGACGAAAGGAAATCCTGAGATTACCATTGGCGATATTTCACCGGATAGCAATTGAAAACTATTTTTACGAATAGGAGCTAATTGAATTTTTATTGGGCTGTTGGCAAGATCGACAGCGGGGAAATTCCGCTTTCGAAACCGGATTCTAATTACTGTGTTGAATTAATAATGCTGGTTAGACAAATGCGACTCCGATACCGGTTGATATATGTACATATACGTGTGCATACAATTTATGGCCGGAGTCGACATTCCCCCCCTCTGCTATTCGCGACTTCTAATTTCGTGTTTTTAACCTGGTTAAAATCTGGATGACATGGATTCTTCCCAACAGCCGTAAGAATTATTCTTTCTCGTTGATTCTAAGAATTTCGTTCAAGAAAAAAGAAATCCACAAACGAGTAGCTCATTTCTTAATTTTTCTCCTACGTTATATCCATTTTCCTCGAGGACTTCGCGGGAATTGAATCATTGGGCGTAAAAAATCGGCGATACGATAAACGTAATCGTGAATAATTTGGAGGGGAAAAGGGATCGAAAGTCATTAATCTAGGACGATGACTGAGCGCAAGGTGTATCGCGAGGTGTATGATTTGCCGATCGATCGGTTAGTGGATCGATTGAAAAAAGAGGGCCGCGTCATCGAGATAAGTGGGGCTACCTTGTAATGAGAGGGCGCTACTTTAGAGATAGGTAGGTGTCGTGGTTACCGTTCCTTTCGAGAGACCGCCTATCGGCCCATTTTCGAGATATTTTTGCGGACAGGCCACGAGCCAACGTGTAATTTCACGATACGCATTCGATTCTAATTAATCGGATTTTGCCCGCACGATTTGATTTACTGCCAACAATCCACACAGCGTCCGAAACTAAGGATAGACATTCTCGATTGATTTCTATTCTTCACGTTCCCTCTCGAGCGCGAAACTTCTCTTCAGACTGTTTGGAATAAATTTGGAAAATGATTCAACGAATTTGTCAACGATAGCACTTGGTGTATCTAAATTTGTCTTATTCTTTTAATAGAGAATAGTTGAAAGAATCTATTCGAATTTTGATTCGATATTTGAAGAGATTAGACGACTTTCCCTCGGAATATTTTTACAATTAATTTATCGATCAAGAACAGTCGAGACTTTTATTCTCCGAATCGACATTTACAATTCTAGAATTCATTCGGAGGATGTTTAATAGAAAAGGATCTTTTTTCTCTCTCCAGTCGAAACATCTTCACATTTCCCGCGAATTTGTACAAGGATAAGAAAAGAAACAGTTGGATTTCTGAAATTATTTCTTATCTCGAAAGAGCGCGCAAAGATTTTCTTCCGGATAATTTTCTCCCAACTGTCTCTATCCGCCGCCATTTACAAGCGACCATTATTCGCCGTAACTCGAACTCGCTAAAAGCAAATCCCTGCTGTCGGGGGCACGCGTCCGCTTTCGTCGCGAAAACGGGTAAATCGTTATCGTTTCCATGGTTTCCAAGCGTTTCTTCCAAAGACTTCCTACATTCGGCCGGTTGTTTCTCCATCGCCGATGATAATTCCACGTATATATTGGATAATAGCGTTATAGCGATTTAGCGAAAGGACCTGCCATCCTAGAAGCAATAATACAGCCGCCACAATAGCGCAATAGATAAAGCGATACTAAATGATAACGCGGGGACAGGCCGCAATAATTTAGCCCTGTTGGAGCAGCGTACCGTTTATTATGCTATCGTCTCGTTTATCTTGGCAAACCGTGAGAGAGAAAGAGATAAGGAAAGGGGGGAAAAAAAGGAAGAAGAGAGAAGAAATCTCTTCGACTCGTATCGTTTCAGAAACGTGGCTGCTGCGCGCTATGGGAAAAAGATCTTGTCTTGCAAACTTAAGTCTTTTCTTCTTTTTCTTCTTCTTCTCTGAATAGAACCTGCATCGAGATTATTCACGTATCTGGTGTAGAAATTTTAGAATCGTTTTATGTATTTTTTAAGATGAAAATCAGATATGTATATATTTTATAAATGTTTCGATAGCTCGATATTTTGACTTTTGTTTCTAAACGTATTACGATAATAGAAGAAATATTACTCCATAAATCGTAATCTTGTTATAATTACGTTCCAAGAAGTTTCATCAAGATCAGAATTTTCCTTTACTGTTCGAACAACGCTGTTTTTCGAGCCACTGTGTATGTCCCGCTCGATCATCGATTCCTGACGAGCGCAACGTCTATCGCAGCAGAACGCTTACAGATGACTGTTTACGAGTATAAACACGAGAAGTCGAACATCGAAATTCCATTTGAGCCTCGACTCCGAGTGCTTACAATGAAACGTAATGTTCGTCGCGTGTACGTGGCGATGGAAATACCAAAGAATTAAAATATAAACGGCCTTTAAATACGTTAATACCGGCACGGTGAGAAATACAAAGGAAACGAAACAGTACGATTAATTATATTCGTACAATAACTATTACTTACTGGATCGATATGAAATTCAACACAATGTTTGGAAATTTCAAATATTTTATCACGTTGATAAATGTTAATATATTTTGTTAATAATTAATTGATAACGCTGATGATATTTTATTGGAAAATTGTAGCTTTTTAGGTTAATTTTAGATTATATTCCATGAATAGTCTTCCTAAATTAATCGGCCGTCGGCTAACCATAGACAGATCAGAATCATTCATCAAAAATCGCTAACTGTTTTCACAGAATCCAAGAATTTAAAATTAAATTCTATCTTGAAAAATTCTCTCTCTCCTCGAAAATCTATCTATGCAAATTCATATTAATTCAAACAAACAAAAATCGAGACGAAGATTTGTTACAATTTTTAATAATTATCCACAAATATTACGTATATTCTTTTATACTCTTTCTAGCTTCATAAATATAACGCGTAAAGTGACCAGAATTTCCACAACGTTTCGCGAAAAGAAGAAAACGTGAAAAACAATTTCTAGAAAAGGGAGATTTGTTACACTTTTTAATAATTATCCACAAATATTACGTATATTCTTTTATACTCTTTCTAGCTTCATAAATATAACGCGTAAAGTGACCAGAATTTCCACAACGTTTCGCGAAAAGAAGAAAACGTGAAAAACAATTTCTAGAAAAGGGAGATTTGTTACACTTTTTAATAATTATCCACAAATATTACGTATATTCTTTTATACTCTTTCTAGCTTCATAAATATAACGCGTAAAGTGACCAGAATTTCCACAACGTTTCGCGAAAAGAAGAAAACGTGAAAAACAATTTCTAGAAAAGGGAGATTTGTTACACTTTTTAATAATTATCCACAAATATTACGTATATTCTTTTATACTCTTTCTAGCTTCATAAATATAACGCGTAAAGTGACCAGAATTTCCACAACGTTTCGCGAAAAGAAGAAAACGTGAAAAACAATTTCTAGAAAAGGGAGATTTGTTACACTTTTTAATAATTATCCACAAATATTACGTATATTCTTTTATACTCTTTCTAGCTTCATAAATATAACGCGTAAAGTGACCAGAATTTCCACAACGTTTCGCGAAAAGAAGAAAACGTGAAAAACAATTTCTAGAAAAGGGAGATTTGTTACACTTTTTAATAATTATCCACAAATATTACGTATATTCTTTTATACTCTTTCTAGCTTCATAAATATAACGCGTAAAGTGACCAGAATTTCCACAACGTTTCGCGAAAAGAAGAAAACGTGAAAAACAATTTCTAGAAAAGGGAGATTTGTTACACTTTTTAATAATTATCCACAAATATTACGTATATTCTTTTATACTCTTTCTAGCTTCATAAATATAACGCGTAAAGGGGCCAGAATTTTCACAATGTTTCGCGAAAAGAAGAAAACGTGAAAAACAATTTCTCTAGAAACGGTAGATCGGTCAATCGAGAGCGGGCGATAAAGCGAATTTATGCCTCGTTCCATCGTTCCTCCCAAGCGGCGAGGAATTATTCGATAATATGCCGTGTTTTATGCAACGTGGCGAACGATAAATAAACGTATCTATGTGTCATTTACGAGCGTAGACCCTCGACGAGATTCTTCTCGCGCGTAGTTCAGCGCACGAACGCGTTATTGAATACGAAAATAAACGGGCGGATAAAATTTATTTATTTATCGATGGGATAAATCAAACGCGAATAAATCATGGGGGATATTATCCTCCTTGTTGTAACAATAATAATTGCCTCTCTTTCCCATTTCCACGAATATCTAATAAAATCGACCTCCGGTAATTATCATTCCAATAATGATAATTGCACTCTGCTCGTTAATTAACGTGTTAAAAAAAAAACACGTTTTCACGTCTCTATCGATATCTCGTATTGCGATATCGTTGGTTTTTTCTCTTGGATTCTTCAGAGAAATTCGAATAAAATATTTTCTTAAGTAAAGAGTTGCCACGTTGTCGCGTGTTGTTTCAATTGTGCATCTCGTTGGAGGAATACGATTGTAAAATCAGCAAGGATATTATAATTGCTCGCACACATTCTCGAAACGGTGGATTTGACGGATTTATGGAAAAGTCTCTTTCTCTCTCGCTTTATCACGTTTACCTCTATTTAACGTTGTTATTAAATAACGAATCATTTCTCACGGTTCCTTCTTAAGTTTTCGACCAGTAGTCTTTTGCAACTCTGATTTATCTTCGTTTTACTGCAAATGAAAATGATTTAAATAAAGCTTTACGAACGGTGGACGGTTTTCGAAATGAAAAATAATGAACTCGTTACGCGAAATTGTTAAACAAATATTACGTTATCACACGGGAAAGGAAAGTTAAAAGACTCTGCTGCCTTCTTACTTAAACTTTTGCTTCTTTTCGATTGAAAGATTGAAAGCGACATTCTCTTAATAATTAATATCTGCACAACTTTTCTAAAATCTATAAAATACTGAAAATTTTCCAATCCATAATTCATAACACCAGATTCAATTTTTTCGAATGAATCAACCAGATCAAAGACGCTATTCCTGTTTATTCGTTCACGAATTCAGAAATGCGCTGCATGCGCGACTCCATTGAAAACGGGTGAGGACGGCCTTACGTTTGTACTCTCTCGTGTGATCCCCGGCATCGTAGTGATCATTACTCGTGACGGTAGGTGGGCCACGTGGAAAGCACGAGAGGCCGAAAGCGACTTCCATTTGCCGGCCAGAGAGAGGCCAATCCATCACGATGAATGCAATCACCGGCTGTTCCAATCTCTGATGGAGCGCCATTATCGCCGATACGCCGATATTTTTTTCTTTCTTCCTTCTTAGGCGAATACGCGTGCCGTTATCGGTATCATTACGAGAGCCGTGGGTGGTCGATCGACGTAGGCCCAGATCTAGGAATCGAAACGACACAAACTCCTCCTCTTTCCGATCCTCCTCCAACTCTTCTCGCGCAATCCATCATTTCGCCATAGATCCATCGTGCGATCATCAGGTCTCTCTCTTCGATGCATTCTCGAGTCGCCTCATTTTCCCATAACGACATCGACCTCGGCGTATCTCTGCTCGTAAGGATAGCGGCAGGTTCTTCTCTCTCTCTCTCTTTATATATCTCTCTCTGCTACACCCGGAAGGTTACGAAACACGCGATTCGATCGTAGAATTATCGGCAACTCGTGCATTTTTCACGACCTTCGCTCTATCCTGTATAATTTCGAGTTGGACCTGTTCAAGATTATGCGTATACGTATGAAAAGTAAGATTCGTGTCTTCTTTCGTTTCATCCCTTGTAGTTATGTTTCTTAAGGATAATTTATTATTCTAATCTTCAATTTTCTTTTTTCGAACACTTGGAGTAAGTAACTCTTTGCGATTCACAGAACAGGGGATTATCTCGTAACAAGATTCGAGAATTACAATAAACGCGCTCGAATTTGAATTTAAATAACTTCGATTGTTAACTTCTTTACTCACTTTTTTTCCCTCCCGTTCACTGCTCTTCATTCCACTTGGATAATTCCACGTTTGGTTGCCAAAGGCTCCCTGAGAGATCGCGCCATAAAGTGGCAAAATTCAGAGCGGGCGCACACGCTTCGATGGATGGAGTCAGTTGTTGTCGCGCGAAATCCGCTCGAGGAGGAGGCGAGTTCGGAAGAAGAGGAGTTCGCCTTGAGAGTTTTGCGCGAGGGGGTAACCAGGAACCAGGAACCAGGAACTCGTGGCACCGGCTTGACTGGTCCTCTCTCTCCCCCTCTCCACGTGTTAGGCCTCCACCCCGTGCACAGCCGGCTACATATATGATGCATGGACCAGTTACGTAATCGTTTGGG
>NW_006263644.1:939921-941271 GCF_000469605.1 Apis dorsata | reverse complement strand
GGGGGGGGGGGGGGGGGGGTTGGTCGCTTCGCCTTTTCGATCGCCGCGACAAAATTGTTGTGTACGCCTCGTCGTTAAAACCAGTTCGGAGTACACGTGGCCTGGCGTGTACCGTGCCAGTCAAAAGTGAGAATGTAGTCGAAGAGGAAGAGTTGGATTATTGAGAAATTTGGAACCGATTTTTGACTCATTCGTCCCTCATCGAAGTCTTTTTTTAATGGATATCGATAATTTCGTTTTTATATTATTCCGATGAGAAGTGTTATTATTAAAAAACGATATTTAAATTCGTCTCTGGGAAACGAATCGTTTATGTGTATTTATGAATCCGTCGATACATGTTATTTTATATTTTAATGATAATTTGTTTAATTTTCCATTGGTTGGATGAATGTTGTATAAATGCATCGGTTTTGATTTTGAGTGTACACACGTATACATATACATTGTATACGCTGTATTTATTATCATCGGCGACGAATCGATTCGATCGCGTATGCAAATATTCATAAAAGTTTAGCTATTTGCAGCAGGCCAGGTGTTATTCGCGATCGAAAATATCAGCGCTTATCGCTGTTGGGATATAAAGACTTGCGTTATAAAGACTTTGAAAGAGGAGAGATTGGTTCAAGTCAAGACGTCACACTTTTGCATCTGTAAATTTTCGTTTTG
Source organism: Apis dorsata (assembly GCF_000469605.1). Taxonomy (NCBI): domain Eukaryota; kingdom Metazoa; phylum Arthropoda; class Insecta; order Hymenoptera; family Apidae; genus Apis; species Apis dorsata. The sequence continues at coordinate 940,599 of NW_006263644.1, read as the reverse complement.
TTTCCTCGTTGATTCTCTCTCATTTTCGCGTGTTTGGCATTTTATTAGTGAATCGAAGTATCAGAAACATTTGTTCCAAAATTGATTATTATCTATACTTCTGGAATAATTTAACTCAGGTATAAGGAATATAAATTTAACTTGTTCTTTAATTTGTCAAAGAGATTGAATACAAGCTCACACAAATTAATTTTGTATGATCAAATAATTGTTAAAGATTTATTCAATTTTATATTTAAATAATTTTATTTAGATGTAAATACATCGATGCACCCTTTCACGATAGAATTTTATTATACAAAAAGTTCTCTTTAATTTAGTAGCTCATTCCTGATATTTATCGAAGCATTTTTGGGTTAAAAATTGATAAAAAAAATCGAAGGCGTCGTGTTTCGCATTCAGGAATTTAAAATCTGTACCCCTTATTACCGTTCTTACATGTGATTTAAATCGGCGATACAACGTCATTACTTTTAATAAGATTGTTTAATGTTCATGAGATAATGGTTACAAGGCGCTATTATGAGCGTAATTGTGGCATAAGCCTCGCCACGCGTTACTGCGTTATTTCACGGAATTACGTTCAATATATCACAACCGGGTGAACTTATATAGAGACCAGTTAACGGTACAGATTCTGTGCACCGGTTGATAAATGAAGAACGGAACATCTAATTA
>NW_006263644.1:937159-939585 GCF_000469605.1 Apis dorsata | reverse complement strand
TTTTTTTTTTTTTTTTTCCTCCTCCTCCCCCTCTCCTTCGTTCCACCATTCGAAACCATTAATTCCAATTTTTCTTTCGAGTAGATATATTTAATTAAAGCACGTTCGTTCAATTGGTACCTACTATTCCATAGATTTTTCAGATATTAAATCGAGCTGCTTACTTTTATTATGATTATACACAAAAAGAATTAGAATTCTATTGGTCAATCGACGATTCGATATCCGATAAATTTGAAACAAATATTGTACATTATTGACGAAGAATTTCTTTTTATAAAATTAATATAATCTTCGATTATATGCATCTAAGTGCCTTGTTATTTGACATAGATTTTCCATAATTGTTGTTTCAATTTTAAAATCTGAATGAAAGGAACAATTCTTCGAGTTTTAAAGCAAATTTCGCGATCGAAAATTACGATCTCATAATTTTCCAGATGAATTTCCACATTTAATCACTGAGAAAATTCTAATCTCGTTTTCGAAGAGATTCGAAATTAATATTTAACAAATATCATAAGAGAGTTTCACACGGAGATACATAAAATTAACGCAATCGAAGAAATCAACTACGTTCAATCGATTTCCTTTTCAAACGAAAAGAGAATTCTCGCGTGTCAAAAGGTAACTACAACGTGCGTGGATTTATCGTTTTCCCGCACACGCGTGCCACAAAGTGGGTCATATATTTTTCCCACTTCATACTACACCGGTTCAACCCCCCCCTCCCCCTTTTTTCATGATTTATGTCCTACGCGAGACCTACCGATACGCTAATTAACCGCCGTCTTACTCGTGTCTTTTTTTTGTGTCCCGACAGAAGTCGCGTGAGCATAAATACCGAGTTTCTCAGATCAAAGAAAAAGTATCAAAGCAGCGACAGGTACAAATAACTTCACCGTGGTGGAACAATATTTCTACTTGCTCTCGCATATTTCCTCCCCCCTTTTTCCCCATGGATTGTCATAAAGAGCACGTAGAAATTTTAATTCCTTTCTCTTCGTTCAAATAATCATTCCCTTCTCGAGTAATAATCGAAGTAGGAAAGATTGTATTTCAAGAATCAAGAGGATTAGCGCTTTGAGATAAAAAATTTTTTCGAAACTTAACTTATCCGATAATCGAATTGCAATAAAAAACCACTCAACGAAGGGGTCAAGGATTTACGTAACATCCATTCCGCTGGTTCATTAATTAAAATCAAATCCGCCTCCTCTTCATCCTCTTAATACGCACCACTAATTGTCGATCTCCTATCTATATAAATACACGAAGATTTTCGCCCGACAAGGGACCAATTGACACTCTGGTTTATCTGGTGGCTCATGAATAAAACAGCAATATTCATATCGGAGAGAAATGAAGTACAGGTGTGGGGTATCTGACCGTGTCTCCCCACTTATCTTAATTGTCAATTAACTTTCGAGCGTTGTCTACCCGCTAATGACACGCCCACTCACCCTCTCTCCCTCCTCTCACCCGTGTCGTCGTCGGCTGCTTAGGCCGATGCCACGCCGATTACGCATTCCGGACGACTTAATTAGTCGGACGTGCAATTAGTCGGCCATCCAGCAGATCGTGCATCCACCAGGCCCAATTCGATCCGCCACCGGTCTCACACCCCCTCTTCCCTCCCCCTCTTTCGTCCTCCCGTCGTCGCAATTTCCTTTCGCGAAACGGCCGGCTTATATTTTTTATCGCGACATAAATAATATGTAACGCGCGACGCACACGAGTTACGAGTTAGAAATGAGCAATTGTGAAATGGAGGCTTTTTGCACCGCCCTGAATATGCATGAGGTGTCATTTGCATGTTAATGAGTTACTTTTTTAATTACGCTTACTGGAGAACGGTATGTTTTACGGGTTTCCTGTCTTTCTCGGAACATCGGTTTGTTCTTCTCTCTCTCTCTCTCTTTCTCTCTCTCTTTCTATCTCTATTTTCGACAATTAATTTATGACGATGTCAGGCGGAAAATTAAAACGCGGAGATATTCGAGTTTCAACTTTTTAAAAATGCATGCATCTTTCTCTTGTTCCTTTTTTTTTTTTTTTTTATTAATTTGTCAGTCATTTTAAATAAAGAGAGTATTCGCGAGTAATAAATAACATACGTTATTAAGTTTCCCCATGATGCTGAAAATTTCTCGATTAACGAAAGAAATAATATTTTAAATGAGTATTCATATATGTTGTAATAAATAACATAACGTTTTTCTTAGGATTTATATTTTTAATATTCAGTTTGATTTATAAATTATTTAATAAACAATTTTCCACCAAATATAGAATTCTCAATGTTTCAAGAAGGGAATTTTTTTCTTTTACGTTTTAAATATAATCTATGCAGAATAAGTTAACGAGGACGCGGTGTCGAATGGCTCGTTTCGTCTCGTGTACATCATCATACGTCAAATTAAATT
>NW_006263644.1:935364-936939 GCF_000469605.1 Apis dorsata | reverse complement strand
ATATATATATATATATCCAGCGATATTTCTCGCGTACAAAATTACATCGATCGATGGTCGGGAAGATGGTAAAAGAGATTTGAATTTTAACCGGGCTACGCGATCCTCGACGAATTAAGTACCCGTAGGATCGTGACATTCACGACTGTCTAGGTACTCCATTATTCAGGCCAGTATTATTATTATGTAGACGTCTCGTTATACGCCGCTCAAAAACGCTTGTCACCAAAGGAACTTCTCTCTTTTCCTCTCCTTTTTTTTTTCTTTCTTTCCTTCCTTCTTTCTTTCTTTTTCTTTCTTTTTTTTTCTTTTTTTTTCTTTTTACCTCGACAAGCGTTCCTTTCTTTGTACTCTCCGGTTCTTCTCTCCCTCCGTTCCCTCTTTACCTACCGCGATTCAAAGGTGTCGTGCTTAAAAGGAAGCGAAGAGTTGTCTTGAGGATCTCCTTACAATTCCTTCTACTTCTCTTCCTCTGTTCGACTCCCTAGATTCCCCGGGCGTGTACCGAGAAATTCAATTCGAGAAAGAATGTTCATTAAATTTTACACGCGCATACAACGGCATAAAAGTCGCGTGCCAACGTTCCAACGTATTCTTTCCTTTTTTCGCCCTCTGTTTTCGTCGTTCGCCGCTCGACATTTGCATATTTTGCCCGTTTCGCGTCCTCGAGAAGGACGAACGATGATCCTCCTCCTCTCGTGATCGCTCTTTCCTTTGCATTAAAAAAAAAAAAAAGAAAGAAAGAAAGAAAGAAAAAAAGAATCGAAAAAATCAAACCCGTACCTCGAAAAAAACATCTCGATCATCCTTCCTATCCTAGAAAGAAACAAAAATTCCAACAAGAAAGAAAGAGAGAGAGAAAGATATTCGTGCTCGGCAACGAGCTCAGTCAAGTGTGGCCGCGCGTCGATACTGTATAACCCTCCGCATAATCCACCCTCGCTTCTCCGCACCCTCGATGCGGCGGCCTTAAAGGAGGTGCTTTTCAAGGTTATCCAACNCCTTAAAGGAGGTGCTTTTCAAGGTTATCCAACTGCCTCCTTCCCCCCCCCCTCTCCCCAGCCGAAGAAGCAGCCGAGTGTCCTCTCCTCTCCTGCGAAGAGTTTCTCCAGCCTTAGCAGCAGTTGCCATGCCAACCAGACCAGCTTTTCCTCCTCCTCGGCCACCCTTCTTCGGCCCTCCTCTGTCCTCCTCCACCTCGACCCCTCGCCCGTTTCACCCTCTTGCGCTCTTCCCTAATGGAGGGATCGAGGGTGGCAAGTGGCCGCCCGTCGGAAGATCTTCAAAAGGAAGAGAACGCGATTTCGCGAGCGCCATTCGTTCGGCCCCCCCTCCCCTTCCCGAAAAACGATAGAAAGTGCATGATGGAAGAGAGAGAGAGAGAGAAGGAGAGAGAGAAGAGATGAAGGAAGACAGAGATCGCGAGGGGTTAGAGGAAGGGGTAGCACAGGGTTCGGTCGGAAGGCGCAGGGGTCGTCGAAGAATACTCGGGTAGAATCGAAACGAGGCGGGACGGGCGTTGCCATGACGACCAATTATCATTTTCGCCCCCGTGCACCCCAAAAAAGGGAGTCG
>NW_006263644.1:933531-935339 GCF_000469605.1 Apis dorsata | reverse complement strand
CTCTCCGCACCGCTCTACCTGACTCCGCCCCTCGCGCACCGGTATGGATTTTTCTCGGTCGGCGTCCACTTGAGAGCGACGCGACGCCCGAATTTTTTTCTCTCCGTGCACCGAGGAGAGAATCCCTCTCTCTCTTCCCTCTTTTCGCCCTCTCGTGTTCGACCATCTCCTCTCTCTCTTCCTTCCCCCATTCCACCACCGTTCCCTCTGTCGAGTGCGCCCAGCGACGACCTTTTGTCGCCGGTTTTTCGCCTCCCTTTTGTCGTTACGGATGGTTGGCACGGCGACGTCACTGTCGACGCCCGTCGCTACTCGTCGTCGCCGGCGTCGGCGTCGCGACGCCTGGTGTTCCGGATTTCAAGGGTTCCAGCTGCTCGGCTGATCTTTCGACGGCGCCAAGATCGTAATTCAAGATGAATCTTAAGCGGCCGCGACGAAATATCTTGGGAGAAAAGGGGGAGGGGAACTTGGCGCACTGTTATCGATGGGGTGACGGAGGGCGGCAAGTGAAAGACCTGTTGGGGATCTTGGCGATCGCTGAATGTATTTAAAGCACGCTTCTTTCTCTTTCTTCTCTCCCTTCTCTCCTCGATCGTGAGAAATTTTTATGCAAGAGACTCGAGATTTTCGAACGAGAATATATAAAATAATAATGGTTTTCAATATTGGAATCTTTATATATTTTTCTCTTAGAATACACGTTTCGTGGATTCATATTTGCAAAGATCGAAACGAATTATTTTTCAATCGCACAGAGTCGATTGAAGTCGAAGTATTATATCCCGGAGGACAAATGGATCATTATCAGAGACGTTCAAATTTTTGTTTTTTGCTTCTTGTTCCCATTCCGCGCGGAAGTGCAATCGAGATTTCCGGCCGAGTCCACAGAGATAATTAAGAGCATTAGTGGCTCGAAACGCGGCGATTGGAAGAATGGTTTTACAGGAGGATGGCTAAGTTTCTTTCTCCTCTTCCTTTCCTTTCTTTCTTCTTCTTCTTCCCTCTCTCTCTCTTTTTTCTTTTTTTTTTTTTTTTAATTTTCAGAGGGAAATCCCGGCGGTACCGGGCGAATTTCTATTCCGCGTCAGTAAAACCGGCTTCGATTACGGCTAATTAATGAATGTTCTAACGAGTGCTCGTGTCTGGAAACGGGTGGCTTGGCGAAAGGGGCAGCCGAGTGTTCTCGAGTTAATTTCTATGGGGATTTGAACGGATCGATACACGAGCTTTCGCTGTGCCTGTACGCGCGCAGCCTGATTCAGACGAGTGGTGGACCCGTCTGCCCCCGCAACGAGTGTCCGTGAAGCCTTTCCAAAAACCTTTTATAATAAAAGCGGGGAAAGGGCGGAGAAGGGAGATGGCATTAAAATTAAAAAAAAAAAAAAAAAAAAAAAGATGAAAGAAAAGAAAGGGAAGAGGCAAAAGTTAACACACGACGAGGAGTGGATAATTAATACACTTTATCCCCGAGTTATCGTAGCGGGAGAGCTCTGTCTGCCTGCCACTACCACGCGATTGAAACTACCAACTACGCCCACGCCACGGCACGGATGATTTACAACGAGGCGCGTTTCGAAAATTCATTCACGGATTATTATTACAGTTTTTCTACGCTTTTCTGTTCTTTTCCCCTTCCTTTTTTCGCAACAAAGTTTCTCTCGAGCGGATTACCACCCTCCCCCGCTCTCGCACCATCACGGCGTATAAATTTAATTAATTCGTTCCGCATCGCTCGTTCCTATACCGTTCCCTTTCGAACTTCACAGATCTCTTTACGGCCAAACAACATAAATCATACAGAACGGTGG
>NW_006263644.1:933250-933393 GCF_000469605.1 Apis dorsata | reverse complement strand
GGACGTGGTGGGAGTGGAGGAGAGGCAGTATGGTCGACCGGGGAAAAAAATGAGGAAGAGAGACGCGATACCCACGTTGATATACCCACGGTCGTACGCACCCTACCGTGACGCCGGATGATCGATGACGATGTCGGCCACGC
>NW_006263644.1:931128-933245 GCF_000469605.1 Apis dorsata | reverse complement strand
CACTGCGGAGGACGCCACTGTTTCCATGTGCCTCGTATCGAACCTGTGCCTCTACCTTGCCTTACGGCCCCTACGCTCTCCATTATACGCGCCTTATATTCCAGTATATATATATATTCTACGTGTCTCCTCCTTTGTCGACTGTACCAGGTAAACTGTGAGGTAAACGGATCGCGTTCTCCTTGCAACTGCTTATTCGCCAGGTTTGATCGTAGCTTTCGTATCAAGTGCATTAACGTGTATCCGCTCGATTCAATTTTAATCGGAGAATTGAATACAAGGCTACTCCTTTGACTAACTTTCTTTCTTAAAATATATAAATTCCTTTTGTTTCGTGCGAGATATCTATCTCGGACTCGCTCATAATTTCAAAAGCTCGTGCGAAGGTTTATTTCGCCTTGCGAATGCACCCTAACGGTACCACCCACGAAGCAAGAGATTAGATGGTAGATTAGCGGCGCACGATCGAGGCTAGGCCCCGAGACCCAACGATGACTTACGATCGGTTTAAGTGTCAATGCCGGTCGCGTCTCTCTCGAGCCGTGTGGAAAACTTGCCTCTTCCTGTCTCCCATCGATAAAGCGTCGATCGAAAGGAGTGTCTGGCACAGCGCGCGCTCGCGCCTACCTATTTCACGGAATTCCATTCCGTCGTCTTCTTCCCTCCGCCACGCGTAAATATCCTTTCTCCGAGCGCGGTATCTCGAATTCTAACGGTACGTTGTTGCGCCAGGCACGCAACACGATGCACGTGCGCATTATAACCGCCGTTGAATTATTTTACAGCTCGTAAAGTTCCGGCCGCGCTATACATCGCACAGGGCCCAACGCTAACAAGAGAGAGTCGCATCTATCAAGATAATAACGATTACGATCGGTACGCTCGGTAACGCGGCCGGCCTCTCGCGGATGGAAGATGAAACGGAGATTAAAGCCTCCTCGAGGAGGAGGCGCCCCCTCCTCCTTTCGAACGCGGTCATGCGGCGCGTGATTCCGCGGAATCGCGAAGAATTCGTACGATTCCGTGCGCAAACGGTGTGAATTTTAAGCTCTTCCTTTTCCTCTTGTCGGCCGATGGAAATTATTCTCCCCCTCATCCGATAAATATATTTCGCAGGTATCGTTAAGATCGCAGATCTTGGGGATGGTACGAGTTTATAACGTATTTTTGACGTTCTCGATTTTAATTAAGTTGCGAGAATAAGGCGCACGGAGATATAAAATGATAAAGTGATAGCATACATGTAATTTTATATATGTAAGAATCCATGTAAAATGTTATCTTTTTAATGGTAATAATTGGGAGGGATTAATCATCGGTATTAATACTGTTTCCAATATTTTTCCAACCGTGTTGTACATTGATCTATACCTCTATAAAATAAAATTTGATTCGTTCTTTTATAGTCGAGATATAACGTTAGAGAATCTTATTGTTCTCATTTTAATATTCGCTACTTAATGTACAGTTAATGGATATTCTTTTTCTTTTTTTTTAAATTCAAATTTCTTCTCCTCCTTCAAACTTACTCTCTCGTAATTTTCAAGCCACCCGATGCAGCAACACCGATCTCATCCGGGCAGAAGCTATAAGCGATTCGAAATACCGGCACACGAGTTATACGCACACGTACGTGGAAAAAGCTCGTGCGGCAAAACACTCGGGGCAAGAGCTCCTCCTCCATAGTAGTAGTGGTATTTACACGAACTATAACGCGGTGTACGGGAAACTTTAACACCGGGTAATTTCTGGTACCGTGTACGTTATTGGCAGTAACGAAGGCTACCTCTTCTCGTCCCTTACAACTTATAAAACCCACCACGGGGCACCCGTCCTTTTCTTAAACGGCGAGGAATCGTTTCTCTACGCTTTCGCGGCGAGCACGAGTCGTCTCCCCTGTTCCGGCAAACTTATTCTCCGTCGTTCCTTTTTTTTTTCCCTCTTTCTCCTCCTCCTCCTCCTCCTCCTCCTCCTCTTTTTCCTTTTTTCCCCTTCCCCCTCTTTCTTTTACCTTTCCTTCTTTCACGCGGGTCCAGCCTTTCGAGAAATATCGCTTCCTCGTCGCATAATTCCAGAGACAGGCATTGTGCCGCGATGAAAGTTGCATTCACGGTTCC
>NW_006263644.1:925438-930958 GCF_000469605.1 Apis dorsata | reverse complement strand
AAAAAAAAAAAAAAAAAAAAAAAAAGAGCGAGAGCATATAATTATTAAATTAAGTAACACAGTTGTACTCTCTCTTTCTCTCTTTCTTTTTCTCTTTCTCTCCCTCCTCCGTTTTTTCCCCTCTTCTGTCTCTCCCTCTCCCACTACCACACCGCCGCATCCCGCCTCCCCAACGTTGGGTGCAACGAATGGCAAAGGCCTAGCTACCCCCCTGGCAACTACGAAATCGCAGGACGAAGGGTGAGGTGGTAAAAAACGGAGAGGGTTTTTCGAGGTGGTACCCGATCGATTGGGCACGCCCAGTCGGCCATTTTCGTAGCAATTAACGAATTCGTAATTAATTAATGCACCCTTTGTCCCTCTCTCTCTCTCTCTCTCTCTCTCTCCATCTTTCTCTTTTCTCCTCAACTCCCTTGCCTTGCCCTATGGCTGTCTGTCCATGCAGCACCCCCTTTTCATGCGTACCACGAGGAAAAAAGTTTTTACGCGTATCACGGTCCTTTGCTGCGTTTCATACTTGTACGCGCTTGTACTCGTACACACTCGTGTCTTGGTTTCGCATTTGCTCGTGTATAGATGTGTACACTGCCGTTCAAAAGTTTCGAAGCTGTCGTCGAAATGATCATGATTTTTCTTTTTTTCGTAAATAATTGGAACGAATGAAAAGTGAACGATAATTTATTTGTAATCTCTTTGGATAAAGGAAATTTGATTATGAGATAAATATAAATTTGAGAGATAAAAGAAATAATAACTCGGATTATCCATCGATTCTTTTATCGTTAAAAAATAATTCGAACCAAGAAAAGAGTGGTAGTAGTAGTCAAAATTTTTCTTCCCAATATATATAATCTCCTTTTGTAATATAATTATTAAAAATTTTTATTTAAAAATTTCCTCACCTCCTCGAAACTTTTGAACGATACTGTATATGCGCGCACACACGCAATAATCGCCGAGGTGGAAGAGCACGAGTATTTTCTTTCGTGCAATGGATCGGCGTGCGTATCGCCGAGTTAGGGGCCCATCGAGACCATCCACCGATCCGGCGTAAATTAAATTTTAATTAACGCTGGCCCGCGAGCAATCGAGCCGTCGAGATCAAAACGGGAATGCGAAAATATCGTGGCCGTAAATGGAACGCGCCGGAACGTGAAACGCGTCGCGTTTTGCCGCATTTTCTGCCGATCGCTCCCCGGATTCCGTTCGTGGATACGTTGAGAACTTTGATCTTGCTCCAACAGTCGGTTAAATAACGCGAATTCTCTTCGAATTGCTTTATTTCCGCGTATACTTTTCTTTTCTTTTCTTTTCTTTTTTTTTGGAACGGAATATGAGAAATAATGGGAAATAATGGGAAAGGTGATATTTTGACCGATCGACTCGAGTGTATTATTTATATTTATAATATACGAATCCAAGTAAATTGTGGTTAAGAATTTATATGGAATTTAATTTTGTTTGCACTCGGTTTGGAATTTTATTAATATGTGTGTATGTATATATATATATATCTGAAATGAAATAATTAAAGAGAATAATAATTAAAGGAAACGTTTAAGCACATGGTAAGATCATATATAAAATATAATAACAGTTTCTTCTTATTTGAAAAATTTAATAAACAGTTATTAGATGCAGATGGCGGTATAGATATACATCGCTGATAATTTTGCAATTAAACTCGAATCGAATTTCCCAATTTATCTCAATTTTATCAACACGGATGGGCGAATATCTTTTAATCACGTTATTTCCCTCGAAATATATAAATAATATATTTAAATCATACCGAATAAATGTTTCCTTTTCCATAGGAGAAGAAAAAAAACGCGAATAAATTAATCAACGATGGATTAATTAACGCACGCACGATGTTAATATCGCATCTTTTGGCAAAACGTTGCGCTTTGGCAAAACGAATTCTCGCGTGAGAGACGGAGAGGAAAGGAGAGAAAGAGATACTTGATCGGAAACCAGTGGCAACGATAGTGGTCGGTATATGCAAAAATCCTTTTTCCCATTCCGCAATAATTTCTCTCGTTTGATTCTTGTTCTGCAATTAGTCGGAACAGGCGACTTCCGTTCGATTATTTTCTTCTTTGATCTACATACGCGCTTGTCCAATTATCCCCCCGGAGGGAACGATTCCTTAACGAGCAATTCGTTTATATCTTTCGGGAGAAACCCGATTTGGCCGAGATTCCCTCTAAACTACAATTATTCATTATTATATTTTCCACGAGTTGGAAAATCCTTTCTCGAGTTGTAATTGGAAATATTACACGATTCCTTCGTTCGAACCAAATTCCATACGAATGACGTTTCAAACGCATATTTCAAGAAAATGAAATAGATTATGCTCTTACGAGAAATTTATAATTTTAAAAAAATTATTCTTAATCTAAGTTTCTTAATATATCTCTCTGTCTCGAGTGATTCCATCATTATTTATTATTAATATTCCGCTTAAAAATATTCGTCATTCTACGTATCTCGGTAGCGGATATCCTCGGATTAACGATGCAATTAGGGATCCGCGTTAATCTAAGATCTTTTAATCGGGCGCTATTAGATCGGGCATCCGTTGTTCCGTTTGATTTCAATTTCGTGGGACGGACAGCGTGGCCGTAGATAAATCATTTGGCTTCGTTTGTTCAATTAAAATGTAAATCGAGATGTTTCTTCGGCGTGTATCACGAATATACACGTAGAACGCTCGTGGCGTTGGCCGTGTTGTACGTCGCCACGGCTTGATCGATGATAGCCGTTGCCCTCCGCGTTAGGGTAGAGATCTTTCTTTCTTTCTTTCTTTCTTTCTTTCTTTTTTTTCTTTCTCCTTCTTTCGGAACAAATCGATTTTCTCCCGATCTTATCGAGCGACCGGCCGATTTTTACGCGCGAGTTGCCCCGGCGCAACTTGTTATTAGATGTCGAACGGCCGCGACAGCTTACTCCTTTTAATATCGGTAATTTTCTCATTAAAATTTAATCCTTCCCGTTGACCGGTTCTCCGTTGGCTCTGTTGGCGTGTTGCATTATTTTTAACGTTTCAACAACGTAGAATAAATTTATGCTGATTGAAACAATTAAGGGAAGAATGGCAGGTGCTTAGGATACGAGCATTCTGTTAATTTTATTATCCTCGCTTTCTTGCTTCTTTCTCTCCAATATTCAATTATTGTAAAAACTGTACTATAAGAAAGATAAAGTAAACTTTTAATATTTTAATTTCAAAAATTATTTGGTAGAAGAAATATTATAGAATATCAAGTTTTTTATTTAAGTAAAGTCAGAGTAATAATTTTATATATCTTCTTTTTTTAAAGAAGATGAAATTGTTCTTTTCTTGTTCCCTTGATCGAAATCTATAAAAATCGACGTTTCAGGCGCAAATATAATTATTTCGTTGTTTTATCGGGGCGGGATCTAAAATACATCGTTCTGTTTGTGTATCACGTTACACGTATGCGGGGACAGTATCTGTTTGGCATCGATGAAACTGGTACGATAAGTATGCGGACATGCCGCAACCGGCCTGAATATTTGGCGCGGCCAATAATCACAGCAGCCCGTGGCTCGATCGTTGCTCGCAGAGACGTGTTTCAGATTGCACGACCTTGTAGAATTTTCATTTTTCGATCGAATCGATCGGCGGAATGCCGACAAATTTCCCTCCTTTCGTTTGCCGACGATTCGAGATAAGAGCGAGGAAAAAGAGAAGGGAAGAAAAATGCTCACGGCTCGTTGAGCATTTGTTGAATTTTTAATTCTTTTTTTCTTTTTTTTTTTTTTTTCAAGGAACGAACGAATTTTATATCATTTTATCTCAAACACTTGGGTGTAATCGAAATAAGCGTTACGTTGTCGATTCGATTTATGGTAAATTATACAGCAGGACGCAAGACGTGTGTTGGCACTCGTGGAATGCGTTAATGAATTATGGGATGTACGCGTATTTTCAGAAACAATGAATTAATTCCCTCTTAAAATTCCTTCGCGATCTCCCCTGTACACAATTAATTCGCGTTGTACCGATACCAAATACGAATCGATGGAACGCAGACGAAATTCTTCGGACTATCGTCTAAATTTAATTAAACCGCGTCACAACAAAAACCATTGCAATTTTTTTCAATCGATTCTTCCATTTACGTAACCAAGAAAACGAAATATATACGGGTTGTTCGGAAAGTAATTTCGTTTTTTCGCACGAGTGTCGCTAGTGTCGAACGTTTATTCAACCAACTTCATTCTAAACCATAAATGTTTTTATTATATTTTGAGAGTTGACGTTTCATGGTTTTCAATTTATACAAGAAAAACTCTTGTTTGATTCTATGCAGCGTTTCTCGTGCTTGATAACAAAGATGCAATACCAAAAAGGGATCATTTTCGCTATATTTTATTAAAAGATAAGAATATTATTCAGGCAAGGAAAAAATTATGTCGAAGTGTTTGAAAACTGATTTTTAAAATTTCGTTCCGACAATTTAAAGATGCGCCACGTTCTGAAAGACGATGAAGATAATAGCATTAATCGAAACGAACCGACGAATAACAACTCGAGAAATTGCTCGAGAGATTGAATTCGAGTGTTCACGATCACGTGAAACGATGTTTCATTGTCACGAAATTACTTTCCCAAGAACGACTCAATACATACATACATATATATATATATATACACACAAAGATTGATCATCTTTCACGCTCGGCCTCGTCACTCGAGATGGGGCGTGCGGTGATCCCCGGCCGAATAGAGGCACAGAATTACGGTGTTCCCGTACGGACAAGTGGAAGAGTTGTACAGTTAGGCCGGCTGGACGGCTTAAAGGCTTAGCAGTAATTCAAATAAACGAGAGAGGGTCTAGGAGAGGATCGGTCCGTCTGCCTGCGATCCTTATGATTCCTCGTTTCCTCAAGTGACCAACCTTTCGTGCCCTCTCTCTCTCTCTCTCTCTCTCTCGTTCAAAGGTGGCTGCCGGCCGGACCTCGACCCCAATGATTATAACTCTCGTCCACAACCTTGTGCACAACCTCTTCCCTCCGCTTTCTGCGTTCTTCTATTCAGAGCCCACGATTCTCCTCCATCCATCCCCTTCTTCCTCCCGTTCCCTCTATTCTCCCCTCCTTCTCTCTCTCTCTCTCTCTAGCTCCCCTTTTGCTCTTCTCCTCTTCATCGTCGTGTTGTATAATGCGTATAACTCCTTGCGCGGAGAGAAAGAGAGAGAAAGGAGAGAGAGAGAGAGAGAAATTCACCAATAAATGAAGTTCCTACGGAGAACCTTTAATTAAGGCGGACTCGTCGAACACGTGGACTTGCCTCCTCGTGTCGCAGAGGGCACGCGTTCCTCCGCTTCAACCTTTCTCGTGTCCCGCCGTTATATCCGCTTCCCCTCTTTATCCCTCGCCTCGTTCGTTCACAAGTGCAACGAGGTAATAAAACGGCCGGGTTGGAATTTCTACGGCGGCGAGAAACACGAAGATCGTCGTTCGCATATTGATCGCACGCCCCCT
>NW_006263644.1:924355-925410 GCF_000469605.1 Apis dorsata | reverse complement strand
TTTTTTTTTTTTTATAGAAAGGAAAACGTGACGAATATATTCGACAAGTGACGACGAGGGTGAGTGAGGTTGATACGTGGTTACGATACGAGAATAAGGATATGGAGACTGAATTTTGGTGAGGCAAAAAGTGATTAAAATACGATGAGAAAGATAAGAGAAAGAGAGGGAGGAAGAATATTGAGAGGGAAAAACAAACATGGGAGGAAGGAAACATCGGAGTCAGCTGAAAAAGATGATAAAAGGGGGAGGAGGATGAAAGGATTCTGTTTGTAGCCAATCGTGGTAAACCAGGCTTAAGCCGAACTTTCCAGAGAGATATTTGCAGAAATGAAGGGGAAGTTCATCGAAACTATCGAAACTGAAATTAGAAGGGATTAAATGTGTCCTCGAGTGAAATTGCACCCTGCAAAAATCCTGATAAAAATCATCGAGGATTTATTCCTCGAATCGAAAGGGATTAACGTATATATGAATATATAAATTAAAACAATTGTTTTGCGAATCTAAGAAACCTGTCATCGACAAGAATCTTTCCAGAGGGGCTCTGGAATGAGATTGATTTTCCTTTTTCCCTCCTCTCTTTGCGAAATAGGCCGAAAAAAGAGATGATGAAGATCCTCCTCCAGGAAAATTAGAGCGAAATTAAGGGAATGGATCTTGGTTGCGCTAATTGATCAACCGATTCCGGCAACCGTGAATCTTCTATTTCTGCTTTTGTGCGCCTCTTCAGCCTCCTCGAAGAGGAGGCTTCGATTCGCGTGGAACACGGTAGTTTGGATTTACGAGAGAGATTGTTCGAACGGTGGTTAAATACGGTGGGCAATATATTATGCAAATCGTGTATTCCACGATCGTGCGCCGCATCATTATAAGAATTACGAGAAAAATGGCGCGTTTAATTGACGCGCGCTGTTATTAATATTTAATTAACGGCCTAAGGATACGGACGGTTGTTCGATGATTCCTCCAGTCTGTTTACTTATTTATCTTAGAGGAAGATTACGAAGATAATCGGGATGGTTTAATGGTTTCGAGGCACGAGTCTGAGCTAC
>NW_006263644.1:919803-924128 GCF_000469605.1 Apis dorsata | reverse complement strand
TCAAAATTTTTTTTTTTTTTTTTTTTTTTTCCGTTGTACGTTCAACAAGGTGACGAAAATTATAGTTTATAATTCCAATGAATTATTCATTGGATTTTGTCGATTACTTTTTGATCAAATACTTGATTTTAGATTTTTTAATATGTTACCTTAATTAATACGTAAAATAAGATGGATCCTTGGATCGATTTTATTCTATAAAATTAGTTGGAAATTTCTTTCGAGGAAAACGCTTCAGCCATTCACAACGGCAATTTTATCAAGGGGCGGAATAATGTATTATTATCTTGATGGTGAATTTCGAATATTATTTTAATATTAAAAATTTATTCGATCGATTTCTCATTATCCATTTTCTATGCGATATCGTATTCCTAAAAGGAGAGGCAGGGCGAGATTATCATAAGTTTCCGTAATGACTTTTAGCCATGCCACGTTATTATATCATATTTCGAGGCTGGTCGCCACACACTGATCGCTGTTTCGTATCTCGTTTATGCGAAATCGGGTTCGGGTGGAGAAAACACCCGATCAATTTATAGCCGCGAGCTTAATCGCGATTCACACGTGGCACCGGCCATTAAAGTTAATAACGACTCTTGCCTGTTGTTTTTCCTTTCAACTTTTTACACTCTTTACTCTCCTCCTCCTCCTCCCCCGGCAAACGACCCGATATACCGATAAAACAGACTTTTTCTTTGATCGTAAATATCATATTTTTTCTATTTTCCTCTTTTTATTTTCGTTCGTACATCGATTTTTCTTTAATTCCATTCATATCAAAATTTTTTTCAAAATTTCTCTATCATTATCTCCACTAGTTACAAAAATTATATATTACATATTGAATGGATAATATTTCACTCCGATAAAACGAGATAGAAAGATTTCTTTTTTTCGCTCAACAAAAAAATCTACCTATCTCCGATAACGATTCTCGATTCTTCAGCAAGAAGAAGAAAAAAAGAATTTCCAAATCATCGATCGATATCATCCCCCGTGATCCCTTTCTCCTTAACATTTAATGTCAATCGTATATTTTTCACGTTGCAATCTTTTTTTCCATCGTCTCGAGAGAGCTAAGTCGAGTTAATCCTCGATAACTTAATTAGCACGTGGCTTAACTATCTGACGCCTTATTGGATACTATTATAAACTTATAACCTGGCTCGTATATTTCAAGATTTTTTTTTTCCCTCTCAAATGTAATTTGAGACGATAAATTTGGCGGGAAGAATTCTCTGGCGGTTAATTAGGATTGTTTCAACTATCGAGAAATGGTGTTTCATAAATCACGCGATATCGCAATATACCATATGATATTTCCAATACCTTCCAATATTTTTCCAAATAATAATAATAATAATAATAATAACACAGGAGAAGCAAGGTACATATACGTATACTCATTAATTGGATTTCTTGGGCCGGAAAGGTGGAAAGGTTGCGACGCGGACAATTTATTCGTTTTCGATTTGTTTATCGCCTGTTCGCCGTTTTATTATTAATTAATTATTGGCACGGGACGTCTTCATCTTTTCTCCTTCCTTCAATTAGATATCTCTCGATGTCTCGGTGTCGCGATGACGGATAGTGGTTGTAAATCGCGCCATTACTGTTCCTCCATAGATGGAAAGGAATAGTTAGTTAATAAATTGTCTTGAATATTGGTAGTAAGATATATTAACTTGTAATTACGATTTTTCATGATTATCCGTGTATCAAGGGAAGAGTAAAAAGAAAGTTAGAAGAATTTTTTACTAAATAATTGATTGATATATATTAAAAAATACGTTTAACGTACATCACGCTTGTTCAAGCTACGTATCCACTGTATCAAAATACCAAGATCGAACAACAAACCGTTTACAATACGACGGTAAGATTACATTACGAAATGATTAAGAATATACGCTTGCAACCTACGCGCCACCTAACCTCCTCACCGTCGCGTGTAGGAAACAGTTACTAGATGGATTCCATTAACGCACGAGTCGATCGTCCGTAGTATCCGTACGAACGATATTTGTGTTATTGTTTGGGGGACACGACGACGTTACTTGGGCGAAAATATTTCTACGATAGGTCGCAACTTTCGTCCAAATCGTGTTCTTCTCGAAACGATGCTGTGAAAATTCATCGTGGTAAAAAAGTGGCGCTCGCCGCCAGATATTTGAGGTTAGGTTATCGAACGGCGTCTCGGATAATGGCGGCCGACTCGGATTGCGAATTATCGTAAAACACCGCGGCTGTTTACGATATTAGACCACATTGGCTGAGAAAATTGCTATCGGTTGTAAACCAGCCACGTTTTCTTACGGCCCCTTTACGATCCATGGATTTTACATTTTAAATGGAAAGCCTCGTAGCCGGGCGTTGCATTCGGCTAACGATATCTTGACCCGCGATAGAGATAAGGGTTTTTCCTTTAACGTGCCGTGGCAGAAGATCGACAGGCAATAATGTTAGCTGAATGTCGTTTCGTCGCTACGCGTTGGATGGACGTAGGAAAAGAAGAATGATTTTTGAAAATGTGGATAATTTTAATTAAACACTTTGTATTTTTAAAATTTGTGAATCCTTAATTTCGTGTGTCAAGCAGTCTATTAATTTTGCGTATTGGTTTTTGCATTCTTCACGGATTGTGTTAAAACTTTTAATTTCACGTGAGTTATCAGTTTTAATTATATAGAGAATAATTTATGAAAATTCCAATGATAGTTTCTTACTTGTACTTCTCGTATTTTAATAATTTTAGCAGAAATTTTATTATACCTATCTACTCTTTGATAATTTTATAATTGAAAAGCATAAACATTTTAAACATTCCACGACGAATATTGGTATTACTCTTCGATTATGATAATTTCCCTCGAAAAAATTTGTAGATTCCAATTCAATTAAACGTATCACTCGTATCAAATCATTGCATCGAACCGCTATTCAAATATCAATCAATTTCTCGGCTAGCCATAATAATTGCTTCTCATAAATCAGCTGTTGTATGGAAAACTTTGATCATAATCGGTGAAATTCCTTCTATACGATTTATATCTTATCATCGTGTACCAAACTCGACTATTCAACGATAACAACCACACCTTTGACCACTATAAATCGTCTATAAAAAAAAGTCTATTAAAATAATACATTCCAAAAATAAATAATCCTCGTTGGTATAAAATATTAAATTAATTTCAAAATTGTAAAGCGAATAGATATCTTGTTGAAGAAAATTACAAAAGAACATCTTCGTCACAAAATTATATCTATTCCATATACTTGCTCGCTTTTGATTAAATTTGCACATTCAGAATCTTATCATCCTCAAATTATACACAATTTTTATTACTCAAATCTCATCGTTCACAAAAATAATCGAAATCGAAGAATATTGGAGAAAATTGTGGAACAGATAAGCATCTTATTATCACCCAAGATAGCCACTTTGATGGTTACCGATAAAATACAGGGCACACTCGACCGCGAAATTAGTACTATCTACCATTTCCAATTTATGAACCGTGGCGCACTTATCACTATCCACAGATCCAACAATATATCAACGACACACCGAGCACGACAGAGATCTGTACCGCTGTATATCCGCGTTGTACAACGATACAGTGTTGTATTCGATCAGTCTGCCTCAACGTTCCTTCTCCTTTGGACGATGAAGATATCACGAAAGATTTTCACGTATTCTGGTGTTTGAAATTTTCATTGGTCTCGAAAAACCACCATGTTATTTTGTTGCAGAGGCTACTTCTTTCCTACGAAATTAACGAGCGTAATTAATTCCAACAAAACGGCAGAAAGTTGTTGCAACAGTTTTGCAGGTGACCAAGAATTTCCTTACCTCGTAATTGCTGCTCGTAAACGTCCTGGCTGATTTAACAGCGACCACCGTTCATTTTCTCCCCTAATTGCGCTTCAACTTTGACCATCTTTCTCCTTCTTTTGCTTCCAATCGAGTTTTGTTCAATTCTGTCTCAGATATTCGCGGAGGAGGAGTAAACTAATTCATTTCTTGCCACGTTTTTTTAATTTTTATTTCAGAAAATACGACTGCATTGGAAATATCGAATTCTATTTCTGTCAATTATTTTATCGAGGAAAAAAAATATTTATTAATTGATTACTCGATTAATAGTTAATTGTATGTAAAATTTTCACTTATCGATTAATATAAACAAAATGTCGGCGCGTTAAGTAACCATCGATCGAAAATCAATCGATTCGAGTTGGTCGCAAATCTGCATTTTATGACTCACGCCTCGATCAACGTATCTCGATACGAGGCCACGCAAAAATCTCACGCTTTC
>NW_006263644.1:916645-919637 GCF_000469605.1 Apis dorsata | reverse complement strand
AAAAAAAAAAAAAAAAAAAAAAAGGGAAAAATTCTCCACGCGTTAACGCAAACAGGTGTGACCACTATGCTACGAATTAACACGAAATCTGCTTTCCTTCCTCCTCCTGAAATCGGTCAGCTTGTCGGCTGATTAATTAATTCCAATGGAGATAAAAACGGTGGTGTTTCGGAACGACATTTCAAGGCAAAGTTTGACGCACAAGCCGGCCCGACTGAATGAAACGAAATTTCGTGGAAAAATAGAAGAATCGATTCGTTTCCACCCATTTATATAATAATTAATTCGGGATTGAAACGGCCGCCATTCATTAATACGCATTATTCGACCCGGTTCGACCCGATTCATCCCCGTAACGAGCGTCCATTGTTTGCCGATCATTGTGTTCTCGTGGCCACAATTGCCACGAAAGTTCGGGTATCACTTCTCTCTTCGCCACTCTGTCGCCTTTATATACGCCTTTGTCACGAACGACCTTTGAACTCGAGCTAGTGCCAATTCCCTTTCCCTCCTCCCCGTTTGTTAAAACCTTGTTTCGAAAATTTCCTGCCCCGGATTTTACACGTACGCGTGTTCACACGTCACGTTTCTTCTGATAATTGTATTATTTTGTGGTCACTCGCGTTTCTTCGAACTCTGTCTGCGATGATTATTTTTATGCTAGTATTATTATTTTTTTATTATTTACATATTAAGCCTTGAGAGACGAGAGTTATCTCGTTTGACGTATTCTAATCGAGCGATCGAATGTGAGACATTATTATCATTAAGGGGGATATTTGTATCAATCTTGAATAGGAAATTTAGATATTTCTCGATATTATCGATCGATCTTCCTTCTTTTTTGTATTTATGTAGGTTTCGTACGAGGGTCGCAGGTGTAGAAACCTAGTAAAGAAATATTAGTTTTGGTTATAGCATCTTTTAAGTTTATACCGAACTTGGAAACAAGCCTTTAAAACGCGAACCGATAAAACCGATCTCGTTTGTCGTCTGCCTTTATTACTCGCGCTGCTTAAACGTTCGTATAATGGTCTCGTAAAAGCCTGGTTTATCGTTTTATCTGTATTTAATTGTTGTCTTTTATTGCTAGGTTACTTTATTGGTAAAAAGTATCCGTTATAGCATCTGGCAACGATCATTGAATCCTTTAGAATTCACACCTTTAGATATCTAGTGTGTATCCTCCATAGTATTTTCTTAATCTTGATACAAGTATTATAATAGTTGGTTCTTGGAAATTTTTGATATATAATAAAATATTATTTTGTAAATTAATATTCTCGAGTTATTAATTCATTATAATTATTCATACTCGTTTATAAATGTGGTTTCATTTTATTACCTTATTAACTTTATTAATTTAAAATTTTTTTGGTTATTTTTAATCTTAATCTTCGAAAACGTTGGGTGAAAGGTGCAGTGAAAAAATAGAATGCGGTAGATATCTCGGGCAAATCCAATAAATTGTTATCATTAATTATCGTAATAAATTTCCGCGCTTTTTAATTAGCAAAGACGGCGTACCTCTAATTTTATCGCGTCGTAAATAATTAGTGAAATTCATTGACGCATAGTTAAATCGATATTTATAACCCTGTTATTTAAATTTCTTGCATAACGAAATCAAGGACCGCCATTTTGTGACACGCAGCGCCAAAGTGGTTTTTTATTAGCTTGAATTTTAGCAAGTTACGATCTCGTAAATATGGGCGAGATTTTATTTCAACAATAATACGCATGAATATGTTTTCCCGATCGAATTGCCTGTTGGAAAATTAGGAACTTAAGATGTTTGTTGGAAGAAATTAATCCAAATGCTCTAGCTGAACCTGTACACAAACACGATTCACGAACATGCCGTATATCTGAATCTTACAAATTTAGATTTCTTGAATCGATGCTATTAATACTAAGAAAACATAATACTCGACATATCCATAAAATTAATATCAATATGGATTAATAAAATCCGCGCCATTAATGTATATCGATTTCGTTTTTTCTTTATCATTACATTTTATTTGAACATTAAATCGAATAATTTCGCGATTAAAATTTGATAAAACTTGTTATTTATTATTTAATTTATTATGTAATTATTTAAAATAATGAAGATTTTTTTCAACGTGCTGTAAAATTATGAATAATGTGATTGTTCTTTATTGTGTTATCGTCAATTATAATTAATCATATGTTAAATGTACACGTTATTTCAAAATTCACATTTATTTGCATTGCATTTGCTTACAAATAAACCAAAATTGATTGCAAAATTTAAATACAAAAAAGAAAATAATTCTATGATAATTTCCTAAGATGCCATGAATATATTCCACGATCATAGTAAAGTGGGAACCATTCTTATAAGCGTATCATTTTATTCAACCAAGTTACAAATAATTACACAATATTTGAATATAATAATAGCATAATACCAATACCAATCAACGAAAAGTTTCTATCATCGTGAAAGTAATTACTTCAATAATTATTATCTAATGCTTCTCTCTCCTTGTTCCTCACTCCTTGTTAAACTCAACGAAGCAACATTGGAAGATTGAAAAATCCAAGATGAAAGATAAAAATCGCGAGAACCTCAGGTTCAACGAAACATGGAGCGTGACGTTGCCACGGCAAAAACAAGTTGATTGTCACAGGAAACCGTGTGTCCGGATCCGTGGAAAGATGCCGCGGAATGCAAATGCCCTGTTCGGTTTCGTAATGCATGCCGGCTCCGGCGCGACCTTTTTCTCCTCCTCCTCCTCCTCCTCCTCCTTCTCCTCCTCCTTCCCCCCGGATCGTCCACTCGAAGATGAAAGTAAAAAGTGCGCGAGGCAACGAGACGATTTCTCGCATCCGCGCGTCCACTTCACGGCTCGGAGTCGAGGACTGTTATCGGATCTCTTAGAGCTCGTTTATACCGGTTCAAAGACCTATTTAGCATTTTCTTGCGAGACTTTAACGACGCTCCGGCCACTCGAACCACGCT
>NW_006263644.1:913202-916382 GCF_000469605.1 Apis dorsata | reverse complement strand
CTCTCCCCCCTCGATTATCGATTATCGCGATAATCGTCAAGGAGTCGGCCACCATTATATTCGAGCGAAGTTCAGTTCAGAAAGCGGCTAAGGATCGAGGTTTTGCTCGTCCTTTCACTTTGTTCTCTTGTTGTATATCACGTTGTTCACGATATGGAAGGGGCGTAGATTATTTCGTAGATGGATTCACGTGATAAAGAATTTGTTTTTGTAATTTTGTAATGAGAGCGAATGAATAAGGATTGACGTTGAAGATTAAGATTGTTGTTGCAGTAAGAGAGATTATTCGGTTTTGAGTCGAAGTTTAGGTTAGAGGTCTTACGGATTGGATGCGGATGGAAAGGAATAACTATTTTTTTGCATAATGATTAACAACGATGAGTTAAAAAAATTAATTCAGGAATTCGGTCGAGTTTAATTTTCGAAATGGGATTAAAATTTTATTGGAATGATTGTAACAATTTATATAAAAATTAGTTTATTAGGATGTAATATCCAGCCTAGAGAAATAGAAATAGTTATAAGATAAATTATTGCAATATAGAACTAGCTACTAAGAGAAATTATGTAAATAGAAAGTTGACGATTACTAAAGAAAATTTGCTTTTATTGTGTTTGCAAGTGAAATTTTACATAACCGTAAAAGTGAAGAATTTCTTAAGATAGATAATATATTATGCAGCTTTGGTAATTTTTAATAATAAAAAGAAAAAACTATTTACTAGGATAAAATTTACTTTCAAACTAGGAAAGTGACTCGAGCTAGTTCTGGTTATCTCACGGAATGGAACACGTTCATTCTTATTCATTTTAATAAATTTTCATTTCAAGTATGTGATATGTAATTGTTCAATAAATCTGTCTCGAAAGATGTACAACTTCCTAGACATTCTCGATGTATTGAGAGCTTGCTGGAAGACCGTCAACCGAGAATGTCAACGACTTTTCTCACTGTAACTGTTCCTTGAATTAATTTATCATTCTGTGACGGTCTAAATTATTGCTGCTAAAGAAATCTACCAGAGACAGACTGCCTGGATTGGTGCAAGAAAAATATGCGTATGACATACTAAAACAGAAAATTTATTAATTATTTTATTTTACAAAAAGCTAAAAATACGATTGGAGAGAAATATAACGAAATATCTTTTTTTATTTCATTTTATATTCATACATTTTTGAAATCTTTCTCACAAAATTTAATATAATTTATAATGGTGAAAATATCTTGGTTCTATCGAGAGAACTTTCACATCTCTTTTTTATATTTCCTAATTTTAATAAAAATACAAAATAATTCTGGAAGATAATTCTCTTTTCTAAAGATAGAAAAATAAAATAAAAATAAAAAAGAAAGTTTAAAAATGGTAAAATTAAAAAAAAGTAAAATCGATAGGATAAAATTATTCCGACGGCTAATTCGTGTTCACCTTTTTAAACACACATTCAAAATATCTCTTTATATTTTATCTCTATTTATACATTTCCAGATACTTGATCGTAAAATCAATAATGTTGTTTTTTGGATGGCATTTTATTAAACAACATCCTTATAATTAATATTGTTAAAATATATGCTCTGTAAAAATAACAGCTGATTGTTAAAATTGAAATATTTTTATATAATGTTTTTGAAAAGAATGGATTTTTTAGAGATTAACAATGAGATTAAGAAATTATTCTTAATTGATATTGAAAATTATTTATTTTATTTAAATGAGAAAATTATTGGTTAGGATATTAGATATTCTTTTAAAGTATTGCAGGTGTATCACACGATAAATTGTTTATTTGAATTTCGAGATTTATTTGAACTTTGCTCTCTTCTTGATGATTCGAATTGTACTGCGTTTGAACTTTGCATAGTACTTCGTAGAGATTGTAACTTTGGATATTAGCTATTCACAGCAATTTGAACTTCACCTATTATTCTACCTTGTAGAAACTTCGAATAGTGTTTATTTTATGGAGATTTCAACTTTGCGCGATAATTTGCACGAAGATTTGATGTTTCGTATGATACTTTGTGCAAATTTTAACTTTGCACAGTACTCGAGGCAATTTGAACTTTGCATTGCACTTGGTGGAAATTTGAATTTTGCATAGAGTTTAATTTGTGACAATTGAAACTTTAGTTAATTATCTCGTAGAAATTTTAATTCATGAAGATTTTATGATACTTTAATGATATCTTTTATATTTTTTTCTCTTCGATCAATTATTTTAATAAGGGAGTAGATACTTTTCACGATTTTATCGTGTAATAAAATTTCGTTTCATGCATGTATCTTATTTTATCTAATTGGTGCAATGATTCTCTGTTTCTGTCAACATGACGTCCCATTTTATCATTTATGATAACATTTATATCTGTATAAAATAGTTCAATGAAATTATGCGTGTCCTTTGAAAGTCATATCGTGAAACTTGTTGATAACGAGTTTATACACGTTGTAAATTTTCTTAGCATTATCAAATTTTTTTTTTTTATTTTTCTTCAGATAGGAGGTTGCTTATCTTATGTTCATAAAACTTGTATGAACTATAATGATCGTTAAATAAAGATATTCGAAAGTTTAGTCGAACAAAAATTTTATTATTGAATCGAAAACGTCGTGTGTGATTTTATTTATCGATTCCATTCATTTTTTTTTTTTTTAGTACTTGAAATTATTCAGATTAAGAAATCTAACCCAGATATTTGAATAATCACAAATATTTCAAATCATATTTCAAGTCATTGCATTAAGTCATTGCAAACCAAATCGAACCATCATCAAATCAAAGTTATTAAACCAAAGCATAAAAAGAAGATTGATTATCTACAATGGATACGTTGATAATGTAAGAAATAAATCCTAATAAAACTCAAAAAAATCATCGATTTTCTTCAAATCGAATCAAACCAAACCAAAAGAATATTTCTATACATGCTCCACTACAAGCAGCCGTATCATAATTGAAAATAACAAAGAAAGAACAAGAACATTTAAATTCCAAAGAGATCGTCATCACTTTCCTTCAAACCATCTCCAATTAAACCAAACCAATCTCAATGCTTGCAATAGCGAAGAAATAAATCTAACAAATCTGAAAAGGAAATCATCGGTCCCCAATTTCCTTCAAACCGTCGATCGAACCGTCGTCAAACATCGTCAAACGTCGTCAAACGTCGTCAAA
>NW_006263644.1:911398-913050 GCF_000469605.1 Apis dorsata | reverse complement strand
ATCGTCAAAAAAAAAAAAAAATCCGATTCCACCACGAATATACGGTGGTACGTAACCGGGGGGAGGGGAATACCGGGGAGGGAATAAATTCCCGCTAACTTGTCCATGCAAGTGGGCGCTAGGGCCGGGCATCGGTACAAAACGCGGCGCGTCTCGATGGGGGAACAATGGGGTCCTGGCTAGAAATCGCTCATTGTGCCCGCGAACCGGCAAAAATAATCACGTGAAAGACTGCGAGGACGGACGGAAGGACGGACAATGAACGGGCACGTATTGCTCGGCTGCCACTCGTGCTTCGCAAACGGTTTCCTGGACTCGAACGCTCGTTCGTTTCGCATTTGTGCTCTTACGGGCTACGCCATTCTCCCTTTCTAACTCAAGTTCCTGTCACGGTTCCTGGCCGAGTTTCTTGCGAAAAGAAAGAAATAAAAAAAAAAACTAGAAAGAGAGAGAGAGAGAGATGTACATGTATAGTATATATAAAAAGAGAGAAAGAGAAGGAATGGAGGGAAGTAAAAATTGTTTCAACGGATTATCAATAAGAGGAAGGTGGGCAGATGGTGATTTTTGCGAGGAGTCGAGTAGTGGTCGAGAGGATTGGATTAGTAAGTAAGAACGTGAAAGTCTGTATCCGACTTTTGGTTGGTGATTTGGTTTGATCACGAACGTTTTTTTCGTGATCATCCTTTTTTCCCTTTTCTTTTATTAGGTAACTGTAATGTTAATGTTTCGTCGCGTGTTATGAAATAAGTGAAACTTGTTCAACAGTGTTCCATATAGATAGGCAAATGCAAACGGTTGTTGAGACTTAAAACATTGGGGATGAATGCGCGTTCTCTTGAGATCGTACAAACCTTTCTTAAATCTGTCCTTTTGTTTACCAAATAACAATCTTCTTTGATCTTAAAAATTCTCATCCATCGATTATCACCAATTTTTTTCCCTCGAAATCGAATTCTTTTTTCCTTCGCGAGAAATAAAAGGACGAAGTCGATATGAGTAGTTCCAGCCAGTCGAGTCGCGTCTCCGGCGACGAGATGATCGGTTCCACGATCGATTCGATCCCTGCACGCCCCTCGTATCCAACCACACGAGTGACGTTTACGACGCGCGTAATTACATAATGAATCCAATTAGGGATGGTAATCGGAAATCCCCTTCGATCGTCCATGGATTCGAGATTCGATTTCTTCGACTTTTCCTTCTCTCCAGCCTACCTTGATCCTTCCTTCCTCTCGATTAAGGCCGTCGAACAAATTGGATTATTGGCATTTTAAACGTGGCACAGGAGGTTTTAACCCTCCATCTCTCTCCATCAATCCGGGATACGATGACGGGTTCAATAACTGGATGAGATATATTCCTTCCTTCTACCCTAATTGCCCCGTAAATCATCTGTTGGAAATGAGCGCATATCGAGAGTCTACTAGTGATTCCGTGCGTTGCTTTATTTTCCACACTTCGAAGCAGTAGCCTCCCAGTAGTTGTCGCGAGTGTACGTTAAAAACTGGATAATTAAGTTAAGGAACTAGATTCGAGAGCGAGAACGTTTTAATAGTGGATAAAGAATTTTTATATTTCTTTATCTTGTATCTCTCGAAATCTTATTGAATATTTATAAGATTATTAACTGCTGCATTTAATCGGGAGGA
>NW_006263644.1:908800-911167 GCF_000469605.1 Apis dorsata | reverse complement strand
TATATATATATATGTAAGTTTGTATTTTAAATAATTTTTTTATTCCTCTACTTTTTAATTTTCAATTATATATACATGTAAGCCATGTGATGTATATATTTTCATTTGAACTTATATCTGAAAATTGAACGAATGATAAGTGAAAGAAGCGACGATTGGAGGAATCAAGTTGTAATAATTACGATATAAAATAGTGAATTTTTATGACAGGAAGAGATAGCGTTAACTCAAACGAAATCGAACGTAAAGTAAAGGATAGAACAAAAATTTATCGACAAGGACAATAATTCAAATAATATTAGCTTAAACGCGTACATCTTGTAAATCATAATAAAAATCTGGCCTCGCGCAATTAATCACGCGATATAAGCTCTCTCCCGATATACTCGATTAATCTCTTTCCCCAGTCTCGAAACGTTCACAGTTCGATTTGTTTCATATGATTGCAACGAAACTGTCGCCTTTTCCGCGGTGTAACATGACAACTCGTGATAATCAAACCGCTCTCCGGTTTGCTCGAATGAGAGCGAAACTTTTTTCTTTTCCTTTTCGAAAAAAAACAAACGATACTTCCAATAGTGAACAGCTCTTATTAATCTTCGTCCTCGTAACTCGATCCAATGATTCATCGAGGGGAAAAAAGTAAGAACGATCTTTAAAATTAAAAGAAACAGAGAACACGGGGGTAATTTGTCACGCACGTAGCATGACAACGCATTTGTCATTAGCGATGGGAACGAACGTATCGCGAGTTCGAACAAAATTCGAATTCTTTTTCTAGTTTTCCCGAGAAAAAGAAAAGAAAAGAAATGATATACACTTTCAAATAAAAACTATGCACTTCAGAAGTGAGAAAATATATATTTCGAATCGATAATTCTTCGTTCGTTTTTTTTTAAAGTTATTACCATTTTTATTATTTTTTCATTGTTCCACATCGAGCGAGAAAAATATCGTCAGCGTTTGATATACAATTCGATCTTAAAATATTCAACACCTTTTATTTATTCAACTTTTCCAAACACTCGTCAAGTGAGCGTTAAACTTGATTCCATCGCTATTTGTCATAACAATTTCACGAAAGCGAGTTGATTCCTCCTCGATCGACGAGATTTGCTGGCCGGTTCGTATTTCAAATTCGCGGGGGATCTACAAGAATCTAGCAGCCGTGGAAAGTCGTGAGGTATGGCTTTCGCGTGCTTTCCGATAGATCGCCGCGATCGATACAGAAAATCGTGACGTTGCGAAACCGAGCGACCGACGACGCTTGATCCGCGTCAATGCAAAATCCTTTTCTTTCCTTATCCCTTTTTCTCTCCCCCCTCTCCTCTTCTTACTCTTCTCTCTTCCTTCTTTTTCTCTTTTCCTTTTTCGCGTGTTCGTTTCGCAGATCGATCGATAGAGCCACTCGTGAGATGCACACGCGAGAGGGACGAAGACGGGGGGAGCTTCGAAAGAAAGAGAGAAAGAGAGAAAGAGAGATGGTTTCAAGAGGTTGAAAGAGGTAGCGACGGACGTTGAAGTCACGACTTCTGTTTGCCAGAGGAGGCTGACGATTAGAATCTTTCGGTATTTCTATCGATCCAACGTGCCAGTATTGCTCCTTCCTCTTCTTCTTCTTCTTCTTCTTGCTTCTAAACCATCTTCCACGTTATATATAAGTTTTAACTCTCTTGATACACGTTGTTCACGAAGGATTTCTCAAGCAGGCTCGATGCTCCGTGATTATGATTTAACCCACGACTTATTATTGCTGGGATTTTGAGATAAGGAAGTAACGGATTTTCGAAGGGTTTAGTCGAATCGTGTTATTATTATCGTGTGCTAATTTTTTTGGAAGATGTAGAAATTTATGCAAAATGTGGATCAAGTGACATTTTGACATATCTTTTGATTTCGATAATTCTCTTCGTTTCATATTTGAATCGGTATCATTGATCTGTAAATAAAACGATTTGGTTTTATTTGGTTGGATTTGTAAATAAGATCGGTGGAAAATTTTAAATTCTTAAATATCTTAAATATCGAAAATTGGAATAAGCTTATTTTAGAAGATTTTAGAATTTTTTTTTAGAAAATCATTTTGACATATCTTTTGATTTCGATAATTCTCTTCGTTTCATATTTGAATCGGTATCATTGATCTGTAAATAAAACGATTTGGTTTTAGTTGGTTGGAGTTGTAAATAAGATCGGTGGAAAATTTTAAATTCTTAAATATCTTAAATAGCGAAAATTGGAATAAGCTTATTTTAGAAGATTTTAGAATTTTTTTTTAGAAAAACATTTTGACATATCTTTTGATTTCGATAATTCTCTTCGTTTGATATTTGAATCGGCATCATTGATCCCTAAATAAAACGATCC
>NW_006263644.1:907799-908585 GCF_000469605.1 Apis dorsata | reverse complement strand
TTAGAATTTTTTTTTAGAAAAACATTTTGACATATCTTTTGATTTCGATAATTCTCTTCGTTTCATATTTGAATCGGCATCATTGATCCGTAAATAAAACGATCTGGTTTGGATTTGTAAATAAGATCGGTGGAAAATTTTAAATTCTTAAATATCTTAAATATCGAAAATTGGAACAAGCTTATTTTAGAAGATTTTAGAATTTTTTTTTAGAAAAACATTTTTACCCATAAATTCTTCAATATCAAATATTTCCCCAAAGTAAAGATTTTTGCACGATCGATCGAAATGACATACCAGAATGCGCTTATAACTTCATATCGCAATAAGCCAGATTACAAATTATCAATTTCCATTTTCCCGATTCCGATAATATATTCGATTGCACACTCGATCCCCCTCCTAATTGATTTGATTCCCTTGGCCGGCCATGATTTATTCCGGTTTATGGCTTCCGGCAATCGGAATGGCGATCTGTTTATCTACTCGCGAGAGCAATCAACGGTAATTTCTTTCGAGATGGAGAGAGGAATTCAGCATCGAACATCTGTTCCGTGTGTGTAAAATCGATGATTTCGATAGAGGAGAAAAAGAGAGAGAGAGAGAGAGAAATAGGAATGACGACTGGAGGGAAAATAATAGGGATAATTTTACGAGTGGATTAATTCGCTTGTGTTTAATCGTGGAGCAACAATTCTTTCTGGCGATTGTTAAATTAGAAAACAAATCAGAGAGGTTTTATATATCCTTTGTTCCATATCACGTTTTATTCAATTTTCGTTCTAG
>NW_006263644.1:904519-907314 GCF_000469605.1 Apis dorsata | reverse complement strand
GATTTTTCGAAAGTCGTATGGTCAGGAAATTGAAAAAAAAAAAAAAAAAAGAAAAACATTGGAAATTATTTGTGCACCGGTTTCAAATCTTGCCGATTATTATTGGATATTTATTCAAATTCGTATTCCTGATATATAATTAAACGTTATTAAGCAGATTCTAAATCATTTTAAATTGTTAAATTCTGTATGAATGCACAAATACATATTCATATCCATTAATCATTATAGATTAGAAATTTCCCAATTACGAATCAAATGTACCATTTTATCTCTAAAGTTTTTTCCTTTTCTTAATATTCATTTTTATCGAAAATACTTACAAAATTGCTACAAATAAGAATATTTGTTATAACTTTGAAGCGTTTAATCGTATCAATTCAAAAAGTAGGTGTTATTAAAATTTTTCCAAAAAATTTATGCATCTTAATTTATGCCGTTCCAAGATGTAATTTAAAAAAATTATCCAAAAAGAAAGAATATTCGAAGGATAGTTTAAAACCCGTTCAAAAAGCTATTCAAGATGGCACTTGATCGAATAATAAGATTCGCATTCCTCTATGCCTGACAACCCGTCACTATATCTGGTCACGCAATTTATTTGCCGCGAATAATCTCGGACGGAATTTATATTAATCAATTTTTAACACGCAATTGTGTTTACCGTTCCCCGATCCCCATCGATCTTCGATAAAAATCGTATTGACGCCGTTAACGCCGGTAAACGGTAGAAGGAAAAGGGATTCAATCCAGTGGCTCGTTAAAGTGGCCTGTCAGATCCGATCTGACGGATCGATTGGACAAACATACTAGTTACTAATCGTTGAATATCGGAGATTGTCGAGATCGGGAGCTGGAGATGACAGCCTCGGAACGCATCGGCTTGAATAACAAAATTCTTCGTGATGGATAATGCGTCTCGTTGATGGGGAGGAGGGGAGGGTTGCGAGTCAAGACGAATTTTTTTTCTCTAATTAAAAAACGAAAAAGCAAACACATCACGCCAATGCTTCCCATTCGTATTCCACGATGACTAAACGTTTCTTTCCACGTGATTCCACGTCGATCTCATTTCGTAAAGTTTACGCAACTTCTTTTTTTTTTTTTGAATATCTTCTTTTCTTTTCTTTTCTTTTTTTGGAATCGATTTTTTTATCAAAGATCATTTGTCGAGAATAGTTTTATACGGAATGCAAAGGTGATTAAAAATTTGTAGAATATTGAAAATAGTTTTTTTTTCTTTTTTAGAGTGTCATTATTAGTTAGGAAATTATATCTACATTAAGGAATAATTATTATGCAAGGTATAAATATTATGAAATATTTTTTTCGCGCTAATCTTTAGAATATAAATATAGAAGGTAATAAAGAATTATTATTAGTTACATATGATATTTATCTATACGTATATATCCATCAAACTTTGGAATATTAATCGAAACTCGTATTTTGAAATATTAAAGAAAACATGTATCACGATATATCATGCGCAGTATGAAAAGAAATTAACAAAAATTATTAGATATAAATCTTCTTCTATCCATACATTCTTAAAATACAACGTATCATTATAATAGAATAATCGTACTTGGAAATTGCAATTAGACATCGATCACACGTTAATATCTATACATTCTATCGATAGAAAACTATCGATTCATCGAACATCAGTACAAATAAAGTAGATGGTATTTGTATAAATTAATAAAGAATCGCGAGTTCACAGAATAATTCTCTAATTAAAACCCGTTGCGAAATTAGAAATCGTCGCGGCATCTTCGTCTTCAGAAGATTTCCATGCAAATTCCGCTCATAATTTGCATTTCCCACGTTTTTTATTCGCCCATCTCTCGCCGTGCATTTTATTATTTTTTTTTCCCTTTTTTTCTTCACCGCATCCTACACAAACCGCATCTTGCACAACCTTTGCATAATCGCCGCCCGATGATCTACACGGCGAACGATCCATTATTTACCGTTTCGTAAGGTGCAACCGTGTGTAAGTGGTTTGGCCGATCTCGATTGTTGTCGCGATAGCGGACACGCTCCACGTGGAAATCGCCACTGGATCACTTCGAGATTTCTTCCTCACACAAGATTCTGTGTCCCTTATCGAATAGCATCCGGTATATAGACAAAGACAATTTCTCAATTAATTTTCCAAAGAATAAAAGAGTTTGTTATCATAAATGATTGCGTATCGAAGAGTTTGTAATTAATTCCCACATGAGAGAGATCTCTCGAGGATTTATATTCCGATAATACGTTCATTCTCATCCTGCCTGTTTCATTAATTAATCTTCTTATGAATAAAATTTCCATTGCTTTCGACGATATTTCGATCATATGAAAATCGAGGATCTATCGATACTTTGATCGTCTTTGACTCTAAAGGAAGAATCTCGTTATGTAATTACGAATCTTCTTATGAATAATATTTAAAGATGAGTACAATAATTTAAATAATTCTTATAATTTAAAATTTCATCATTTTCGATTAATAAAATACACCAGAGAATGGATAAATCGAAGAAAATTCCCGATAGTTTCACGATCCGAAGAAGCAAACTGCAAGAAACAAAGAAAATGGACAAAAGATAGGTTTGCGCGAGGGGCCAGGTGTGGGAGTGGCCGAGATATCCTGTTCGATAACGCGATCGATCGGCTGGACAATACCGGTGGTGGATCGATGAAATCGTAAAAGGGGGCCCCTTTATCGACGATCGTTCATACGATAGATGACCCGAATCGTTAAGGGCTTCTGTTTCGCACGCGAGACGCACGCGCCGCGATCG
>NW_006263644.1:898030-904247 GCF_000469605.1 Apis dorsata | reverse complement strand
ACCGGCTCGCAGATACCGATTTCGCGAGATTCGATCTCGGCGATGGATCGCGACATCGTGGAGGGAAAAAAGGGGGTGCGATAATCGAGGGCGTTACACGTGTATCGTGGCAAGATGGAGAGGCAAGAAATTGCCGCGTCCGTGTAAAATTTTTATTGGCATTTTTTTTCAGACATAATATTTTAACTCGAGGTAAAAAAGTTAAGAAATTATATCTGCGTATGAGGATCGAACAAAGATAGAAGATGTAAAAGAACTGGTTAGTTTTTTTAAATTTAGCAGCAAGTAAAATTATCAAGTAAAATTCTTTCTTTATCTATTATTTATTAGTAAAAATATATTTTCTAGATCTAATTTTTTCTAGATCTAATTTTAATAATTGCAATAGGAAACGTAGTTCAATAAATTGATAATCTAAAATTATTTATCTATTATTTATAATAAAAACATATTCTTCTTAGATATTTCTACAAGAATAATATTAAAATTCGAGATCTAAATTTTTCATTTAATAATTGCAATAGTTCTTGAAATTAGAATTCTATAGTGTACATACATATCCATCTACAAATAATCTTTCCTTATTCTTATTAACATCTAATCCCATATACAAATATCTCTAAATTCTTCAACTTCAATCCTTATAATCTTATAATAACACGTCTCCACATATTTCCACAGATATCCCTGTAAGAAACATATTCAAACGTACTCAAAACTCCTCGGCCCATAACCTCTTCCATCCAAGGTTCGCTTACATTCGCGTTGTGCGTTCTAAAGAGAATGATCCACGATAGAAACGAAGGAGAGGGGGAGGAGGGAAGCTATGCGTTATATAAACGCGGTGGAGATTAAAAGGAGGGCAAATGGTCGTTCCTCGCGATAACGCGATGTAAGAAATGAGTCTAGGGGGAGGGGAGGAATAAGGGAGGAGAGGGGAAGGGTTTTTCGAAGCCGAGAAAGGATTAATCACGATTAATCGGGGGGAGGGGAGGCTTCGATTGGTCGAACGCTCGGCGATCGAATTGGCTTGTTGTTGTTGTTGTCTCTTACAGGGGGAGGAGGAGGGGAACTTAGGAATTCCGACGACGTGTATGCAGGCCGTATGCCAAAACGCTCGTGCACACACGCTCCACCTCGCCGTGACCCGCGGAATTTATATTTTCTTTCTGGCTAACGTTCAATGAACGTGGAGGAGGAGAGAAATTGGAGGGAAGGGAGGTTAATCAATGCGAAATGTAGATTGCAGTGTGGATGCCGAAGAAATAGACGATTTTTAAGATTTTTAAGATATTTTTGAGATTAAGAAAAGGCAGTAGGGAAATATTTTGTATATTTTGATGTACAAGATGTTTATCGAGGAAAATTAAGAAATAAATAATGTATAGTTTGCGATTGGCTCGTAAATATAAGATGTGAACAGTGGCAAGAGTAGTATCGTTGCGATTTACAAAAACGTGAATTTGCACAAACATCTACAATCTAGTGATAAATTTAAATTAGTTAGAAAATGGGATTCATTATGAATATTGATGATTAGAGTGGCTTTGAAATAGAAATTCGAAATGGAAATTCGAAGGAATTCATTAGATTGAAAGGGGATCTTAAATCTAATCTCTTCCGTTGTCTTTATCGAAATTTTGCTCGTTTGTTAACGAGATATATTTGCACGGTAGCACAATGTTGGCGGAATTAGTTAGTATGGTCGAACAATAAACAAGAGTTTGAATGCAAACGCATAAAGTACAAGCATGTGGATGTGAGAGAATACGTTCCACGCGTGGGTTTCCGTGCTTTTGATCTTGGCTGAATAGAATGTTCGTGGACGGATTACCCGTGTCAGCCTACGATCGTTACTCAGCGATCCTTTCAAACGACTTTTGATCCTTGCCACGCTATTATACATCATTTCTCCGATATTTTACATAACGATATGATTCACTCGACCCTGCTCACTTTCGAAAATTAAACGAGAACGAAACGAAGGGAGGATGAGTTTCACAAAATTTTAAATTCGCTAATTGTAATATCGTGGATATTTTACAATATTTACGAGTAATTTATCATAGAAATGAAATCTAAATAAAGATTTGATGCACTGAATATTATGTACTTTTGTACTAATAAATTAGTTTTTCACTAGAAAAATCTCTAGTGAAAAATTCTCCTTTTAAGAGAATGATAATAAAATTTTATTATGAATAATGTATCATTTATCATTTATTAGATAATGTTTCTCGACTCTGGATAACTTCGAATTTATTAGTATGAAATAAAGTTAAAAACCAATACATGTCGTGTTATAAATTTACTAACTTAAAACTTAAATCTAACATAACTTTAATATTGTTATAGAATAGTATTATTTATTATACGAATATGATATTGAAATACACTTATGTAGATTATTATAAAAATTATATATATGTACGGTGCATGCAGGTGTTCAATGGTTACGTTAATATCCAGTTTGGCACGGTTATTATCACACGCGTCAATAGGCAAGTTTTCGCATTCGATTCAACTTTAACATTCCTTTCTTATTGTTAGATTCTAAATATATTCCCTATATGAATTATCATTCCTCCAGTATCGATACAAATGTCATAAATTTTCATTTTCAATTTCATTTATAACTTTAGAAATAATATAAAAGTATCTTACCTGAATATATTCGTTCACGAGAGAGTAGATTAAAAACTTGGAAATTGATTTTGATCTACGATCTTTATGCTACATTCAATTTTTATTCCAATTTAATTTTCATTCGTATAATTTATTTAATTCTACGCTTTTTTTTTTCATTTCGTATATAATAACTTCTGAATTCAACGCAATTCAACGTGTGACCTGACACCGCCGATCCCGGCCATTCATTGTCCAATTCTCTAAAGATATTATAATACTTCTCCAAAACAATTTATTCACCATTTACATTTCGTTTCATAGGACCTTTCTTCCACGAACGTCCATTATTTACTTTCCATCCTTGAAATGGAAAGAGATTAGAAATAAAACACGAAGAAACTCTCTACTAGGGATCCCTAGAACGTATTCACGTTCTGAAACGTAACGAACATTCGTGAAACCTTAGTTGAACCGCGAGCGTATTCAATTCACGTAATTTCTACCCGTTCCTCGTAACGTTCACGCACCTGTAAATGTTAAGAAACCTCCTTGCTTGCTTTCAACAAGGGACGCATACATGCACTTTCCCAAGAATACACCGATACCGTGCTCGTAGTACATCTTCGTCTTCGTTTTCGAGCCACGGCTTATTGCAATAAGCGCCCGCGTACATCTAGGGCCACTTAAATCAGGCAGGTGCGTGGCGCATAATAAATTTCCAACGTCCAACGTCTTTTTTTTTTTTTTCTTCTCCTTCCCAACCATTTTGTATGTTTTGCACGCTTATAATTAAAACGTGTTATCGTTATTGATACAAATATCGCGATATGCAAAAAACGTAACGAATTATACGCGTGTTTTAACTATTATAATTTAAACGGTTGAGTGTTAATATTCATTTCTAAAATTGAACGAACTAAAGAAAGGATCTGAAACGTGTTGTACGAGAAAAGAAATTATATAAATTATGATCGGGACAGGAAAAATGCGGAGCGGAATTTCTTATGAGATGAGGAAGTAACATTTCTATGATAAAAAAATTTTTCTTTCGCGTTGAGAAATACATACTTTGAGAAATATTCTCGATACACCGTCGATCAAATGAAATATTTTTGAATTCAAAATTTTCATCAAAGAAATCTCGAGCTTAAAAAAATTGTTTAATTCCCAAAAAGGAAAAAGAAAACTTCCATATGATATATCGATGCATAAAAATTACGAATGAACTGAATTTTTTTTTTTCACTTCCAATATTAATCAATCAAGAATACTTAACTCGAAATAAGCCGTGATATCTCGACACTCTCCGAGAACTCGTTCTTCCACGTCATTCGATTTAAAATTCCTCGTCTCTCTAAAATCCGCTCCTAGTTGACGTCGCGCGCGATTCAACGATAACCGCGTAAACGTTGCGTTCTTAGCGCGCAAGAAATCGCACCGTAAGCGAAGGAAATAACGAGATGACTGAATTTCGCGGAAAAATATTCCACGTTCCTTGAAGGGAGGGGAGGAGGTGAGGAGCGCCATTACGAGCAATTCAAGTCAAATGTGAAACGCGTCCCTGGCAATCATCCCGTCGAATTACGAGACAGTTTCATAAGGGCCTTCAACCGTTCTCCACCTCTCGGGGTCGGCGTATGATCGTTGTCGAATGGGTTTTGTCATCGTCGCCGCGCAAGACAATGCCGGAAGATCGGCGCACGGTGAATCTTGATACGCCCCGACTTTTTCGTAACGTGGAACAATAGATATTCGTATATCCACGCCGCACACAGACGTTTCCTGCACACATAAATTCACGACCCCCGTCCGATTTCCATTCAATGAAATTGCCTCCCCCTCCCAACCCTGTTCTTGCGTGTATCCCTATAAATCAATCAACGATATATTCCTTTCTTCTTCTTCTTTGTCTTCTTCTTCTTCTTCCACACGGAATCAATATAACGCGCCACAATTGAGAAAACTCGGAAATCGATCTGAAATTAGCGTTCTTTCTATATTCTGATCACATTGTGATCGTATTATTGAACGTTCAAGAGGGAAATGAAATTGTTTTTGTTGTTTATTGTTGTATAACGGGATTGGGTGAGAGGATAACGATAAGATTTACGTTAAGTATACGTAAATTTTCCGGGGAATTTTCTTTATTTTATTTGTATTTGTTAAAAGTTATGTAATAATCGTATCCAAGAATGTTACAAGAAGATAGTGGAATTATTTGAATTTATTTTATATTTGAGGTGAAATTTCAGGAGGAAAAGATTTAAGGATTATACTCTCGTTACTCTTAAAATTATGATGTTTTATTTTCTGTGGTTTGGTTAGATTTATAATTTTTTACCGTAAATCAACAGATTATCTTTGTATCTGATAACAGAAACTTTTAATTACAAGAAAGGATAAAAATAGTTATGTGGCCATTGGTTTAATTTAAATCATTGTTTCGAAGCGGATAATTGCAATCTGGGATTCATAATTATTTTATAATTGTATCTGTTATCTCTCTAATGAGTGTGCACAAACCGGTGCAGAAACCGTGTAATAATTTTCATTATAATAGAAAAAGAAAGATTGTGTTACTCATTGAAGAAAAATTGTTTGAAATAATATCACTTAACAAGAGAGTATTTAAAAAAATCAGAAACAGAAAACTTGTGTGAATACGACAAAATAAATATTGTACACGAATAAAATTTATATAAATATCTATAATAAATATAGTATGATCAAAATAAAATATATTTATATAGAATAAGTAATATGTTATTACATATGGATAAAATTTATATAAGGGTACCATTATCTGATGAACAAAATGATACAGAGTTTGAATTACGAAGAGTTAAAAATTTAAAAACTATTCATATTAAGAAGAAAAATATTTTGAACAAATTTCAATTAGTTTCTATTAACTAATTTTAATATCGTAGATAAAATTTATATAAATATATCATAATCTCTGACGAAAGACGGTTTAAATCGTGAAAAGTTAGCTTCATTTTTCAAATTATAATCAAACAATTATTATTTAAATTACTAGAAAAAGGCGAGGAAATATTTCTTTTG
The DNA here is from genome assembly GCF_000469605.1 of Apis dorsata. Taxonomy (NCBI): domain Eukaryota; kingdom Metazoa; phylum Arthropoda; class Insecta; order Hymenoptera; family Apidae; genus Apis; species Apis dorsata. Next base: position 898,553 of record NW_006263644.1, on the reverse strand, counting down.
TAATACATGTGTTACGATTAATTATTATCTCTACAATAATAAATCTCCATAATACAAACTTTCGTACAATCTTTCTCCAGCAATCTGCATAATTGCTCATTATTCATTCGACGTTAATTAGATCCGACGATTTTTGAAGCGAAATTTTCACTGAACTGAATTTATCAACAAAAAGAAAAAAAAAAAAAAAAGAAAGAAGAAACGAGTTTTCTTACACTTCCCTGTATAACAAAACCGATCGTTTTACCGATCGTTTTACCGATCTGGTCGATCCGTAGCGCTGGAAGGCAGTCGCTGCAACATGTTAGATAAGCCTAGTTAACTTAGTTCAGAAATGCGATTTCGCGCCAAGTCACACCATCAGATAAACGCGTTACAACCCTTAATTAGGAAAAAAAAAAGTAGATAACCAACAACTTTCTTTTTTTTATTTCTTCCCTCCTTCCATTCACGGCGCGGACCTAAGGCCTTAAAGGCGGTTGGTTACGCAATTGCTCGCAATTCGAAACGTCGGTTGTAAGCA
>NW_006263644.1:897682-897939 GCF_000469605.1 Apis dorsata | reverse complement strand
CGCTAAAAAAAAAAAAAACGAGAGATTATTACATGTAATTGGATCGGTTTATCGTTTGACTGTGCAACACTGTGCAACACACCGATTGCGATCGTGAAGGTCCATTTTTTGCCTTTCTATCTCTCTTATCCGGCACTTTGCAGCCCGATGTTTCCCTCGAAGACTTAATTCCGCCATGATGGATGTATCTCATTATAAATGATATTCGGCTGTCATAACGTTATAATTTTTAAAACGAGCGTTTGAATTTTTATTTA
>NW_006263644.1:891519-897635 GCF_000469605.1 Apis dorsata | reverse complement strand
TTTTTTTTTTTTTTTTTTTTTTTTTTTTTTTTTTTTTTTTTTTTTTCTTTTTTTAATTAAGACACGCACATTTTTTTCTTAGGTATAAGTATTGTAAGTGAAATAATTACACGCATGTGTACGAGATGTAATGCATGAAATGTATACAGTCATTGTTGGGAACAAAAGTAAATTTTCTTGGAAGCGGATCTTTTTTTCCCCTTTTTTCTTTCTGTAGAGACGTGTGCACACGGTAAAATAGGGAGAATAGAGTTTCGCCGGTACAGTGCTCACGAGTGCTCGTAAAAATTAATAACCGAAACATCGGCGTTATAGACGGTCTGTGAACAGCGTGAACTGGCTGTTATCGTTTTCCGCGATCTTCTCTATCGTCCTGTTGGTTTTTACTTGGAAATGAACTGAAGATAAGTCGCGTTGCGGGGCACTTTGCATGAGGCTTCAACCGAAAAGAAAGGGTTAGAGTTCGTTGATATTTTCTGAGAATTAAACGAAGATCATTTTTAGAGAAAGGAAAATGGAAAAATAATTTTTCTTTTTTTTTTTTTTTTTCCTCCCAATAATTTAATACAGATTGTGTCGGAGGAATTTTTTTATACGAGAAATAAAAAGTTCATAAAAGCAAATAATAATAACGTCGCACGAGTGATTTGGAAAAAAAAGAAGGAGACGAAGAAAATTAAATTTTCTTTTTTCACGTTTTTGAACAGCGTTAATTTGATTGGACGATCAGATAGTGTCGAGAAGATGGCCAAGATTATAGGGCGAGACGTGTAAGAGGATAATTAATTGAAAAAGAAAAAAAAAAAATTTGTACCTAATTCGAAACAATTATGGTTTGTGATTTAGAGATGCGTGATACTTATATATGTAGATATTAATTACATTTTGCATTGTTAAATCGAAATATAAAATACAGATATTGTTTGTTTAAATTAAATCGTTTGTTCCTCGATTAATTCAATTATATTTTATAATTCTTAATTGATATCGAGTTGAAATATCGTTGATTTGTAATGGAGAATATATCATGGAAAATTAACTTCAACTCGCGGAATATTTAACACATATTGTGTTGTACCGTTTAATGAAACTGTGCACCGCACCGTATCGGGAACATACGATTAATTAATTCGATTTTATATGAGGAACAATGTGTTCGAATTGAACATTTCAGTAAACACCGGAAACTTCCTCGTTTCTTAAATCCATTCTCTAGTTTATATATTTCTCTTGAAAATTTAAGTATTTTTTTACAAATTATAGTTTCAGCAAAAACTTAATTTACTTCAGTTTCAAACTTTACTTTATTTATAAAACCATCTACTTCATACTAAGAAACATGTTTACTATTATTATTTACTATTATTATTTACTATTATTTTACTATATTATTACTATATTATTTACTATTACTACTATATATATAATTACTATACTACTATATATATAATATATATAATTATTACTATATTATTTACTATTAGCCACTATTATTTCATAGATAGATATTTAACGATTATCACTTTATAAATTGCACAGGATTCGTGCATTTCAACACTCGAGAAGACAATTTTCCTCAAATCAATCGCGTTATAATACATCTATATACAATATCCACTATCCTTGCATATATTCCAAAAATAAAAGAAAAACATATTTTACCTTACCTCTTTGAAACATCGCCACAGATTCCACGATCAAAAAAACTACACGATCCTCTCCATAAAAGTTAACAACCCTATCGTCAAATTATTCCAACGAATAATCGATTTCGAAGGGATCTGGAACAGGGCAAAAATCTCTCTCCTCCATTGTCATCCGCTGGTTGGTTGGTCACGTAACGCGTTTCAGAGATTTTGGAGAGCAATTAAAGCTGGCGGTTTCTTACCCGGCCCCCGACGTATTCGTGGACGCCATAAAAATTAATAACTGAAACATCACCGGGCCGGTACACGTGCACATCACCACCACGGCCGTATCCGTGATGATCTCGAGGCTGCCGGTTTTCGCGGCACGTTCGAGAGAAGATAAACTGCTCCGCCATTATGGGCGACGAGGCGTTTATCGCGTGGATGCGCTACTTTGTAAGGGAGGAGTCTCGGATATTGGAACATATATATTTATGCGGCTATATACACGGTCGGCTATTCTTTCAGTAATCTGAATATCGTATTAATGATTCGATTCAAGATGTGATTTATGGAGATTTATGGAAAGTATTAAAGTATTGATATTTTTGGACACGGTTAAGGTTTTGGATTAATGGAAACTTTGCTCCATTTTCAATTAATAAATTGTATCCTCAAAACTATTATCAACTCTTTTTTCTTTCTTTTTTTGAATATAAATATTCGTACTTTTTCGATAATTAAAAAAAAAAGGGTAATTTTCATGTTACGTAAGATAAGATAAAATTTTACGATAGGAGTTTATTATTCTTACTTGTAGCTTTTTTTTATCTTCAGTTAGGAGGAGGAACAGTGTTACAACGAAAATTAATTTAAGTTCGGGGAAAGGGGCTGAAATTCATTAAGCTTGTTCGATTCTTATCCAAAAATTAATCGACGTCATAAAAGTTCGTATATAATCGCTTGGCAACTTTAATTATTACTCTCTCCGTAATTAATTTTTCGTAAAATAAATCTCTCGATTCGTGTAATTCGGCTGATTTTTTTCGTCGAAAAAATTATCATCGCACATCTTCACCGAGAGATCCGTGCGTTTGGTGTACTTGAAGGTAACGATTGACTATTCAATCTTACAATCGAGTATTGTAATTTATTACTATGAGTTACAGTTAGTTACGGTTCCGTTCAAGTGTTGCGCATGACGAAGCATGAAGCACGTATTCTGATATCGTGAATATGATTTCGTTTAATTTTCGATCCTAACGTTTTGCAACATGTAAAATAAGAACATTAATTTTGCGGTGTTTCTTTTCTCCCTGAAAGGGTATCTTTTGCGAGAATTATAGAGGATTATGTCGAGTATTTGGCTTCCATTCAGAAAAGATTTGTTGGTTTTTGCTGATTAAAAGGTAATCTGTTAATTAGATTTCCTTAACAAAATCCTTTCAAAATAGGTTTAAATTGATAAATGAATCAATTCAATCATATACGTTATTCGAAATTTTGTTGCTGAAAACATTCGAGAGACTCGTAATTGTAATACTTTAAAGAAGAATAATTTATTTTATATTCTTCAGTTCATTTTTTTCATTAATTTTAAATTGTATTTAAATATATTTCTTCGACGTATATATATATATATATATACCAAAGAATTATTCGATGAAGCATCTGGTAGATACTTTACGTAATAAATATGCGTGTATCATATGTCAGCCATGTCGTTCTGCCGACTATTTTATACTCCACTTAACAATACCAAATCATTCGAGTGCAAAGAATTTTTCTTAGGTTGTTTTATCCTCAAAACTATCTGCGGTATACCAAAGCAATAGGTATCTACCAACATTGAAACTGTCCCCTTTTTTGCAAAAATTTGCAACAAAGTCGTGTCCCGAGAAGGCCGCAGGAAGTTCTGTAACTTAATCCTCTTTGTGTTCTCTGTACTTCGTCAGTTGTATCGAATGGACGGGGTCTTCGAATGTCGTGTAAAACCGCTGAACTCCAATGAAGTTGCAGTAAGTAGAAACGACTTCATCGTCTACCTATTGTATCCAATTTTTAGTGCATTTCACAGTTGGTGAACACGGTATACACGAACGATTTTTATAGAACGACCACTACCGTGCCAAATGTATTATGTTGATTTAGCGAAACGTTGGATATCCTCCTGAGAGTTTGATGATGTTTTCGATTTCGAAAATGAATGAATTAGCGTTGACGTGGTTTTTTATATTGAAATAATTCGTGTACAATTTTTTTTTTTATAGAGCATTGATTATCTGTTAACTTTAAATGTGATATTTGTAGAAAAATAAAATTTTCAAAATTATTCTATTATCAGTGATTTATAAATTTAATAATATCATATTAACAGCAATATCAGTGATTTAATTTTGTGTTATTTAATTTTTATTACAAAGAAATAATGAATATCCAATTTGACTTAATTACTTGACATATTTGCATTTTTCAATATTTAGAATTTCTTCACACTCTATTTATATGTAAACATGAATATAATACATAATCATCTATAAATATCTAAATTACATATAATAACATAATTTATATTATATCTTATCTAAATTCTAATTTAAAACAATTAAATTATATATATTAACCTTAGATATTATTACATTTATAACATAATTTAATAACACAAAAATTTTCATTATGGATCAATTAAAAAAAATCTTACTTCCTAAATAACACATAATTAGACATAATTTACAACAAAAGATGAAAGGTACCATTTCGTTTTATCGACTAAACCCAGTAGCTTCTCCTAACGATTCCCTCTATTGTACCCGTATAATTAACGGTAAAAAAGATACTCGAAACGCAGCGAGGAAAAGAGAGAGAGAGAGAGAGGGAAAGAGAGAAGGAGAGGAAGAAAAATGTTTCCCATGTCCCATGAAGTTATTTTTTTTTCAACGGTTGGCCAGATAGTCAGGAACACTTCCACTTCCTTCGGCTGACAATAGAACGCTTTCAACATTGCGGATAATTCAAGCAATTAAGGCTTAACCTATGCTCACCTCAAGCCTCCTAATTACCCACCGCATCGCGTAAACCTTCGCTCCTTTACACTCTAGGTATGTCAACTCGACACCGTTTTATCGCGGTGGATAAGGAAGGGATCGCGAGATCCTTGGAAGATTGCGTTTCGTTTCGTTTCGAAGGTATCGGATTTCAAGGTTGTTGTATCGCGAATTCCATTATCCCGGTAATTGCTCCACTGAAAGCTGGGATATAATGGAATAATTCTTGGTTGGCGTAACGTAAATCTGATAACGGCTGGGAAGAAAAATGAAAAACTCCCCAGGGATTGATATAATAAAGTACATTGTAACAGAGCGTGTTCCGTTCGTTTCTTTATGCGCATGCGTGAATTCTAGATCGATGATTCCCAACCTTTTTTCTTTATGTGTTACTTCTGGTGTATTTTTGTTTATGCTCAAGTATCGAGTGATCTGTGAATCTTTTCTCATTGTTTAATAAAAAAATGCAGGGTAAAGAAAATGCATATCGAAGATGTATTCTTCGAAATGTAATTGTATTTTGATATTTAATTAACTAGATGTTAAAAGTTGAGGCTGAAACAAATATACGAGATTAGGGTTATTAGAAGTATATATTATAGCTTGTATTCCGTGAAACGAAACGGAAGTGGAGTAAGACTATTCTATCTTTGTTGTACTATGCTCGACCTTATTATTTTTTATATATATCTTCTTAATAGTTGTAAAACTATTTCTACTATTAAATATCAAATATAACTTAATTCTGGATTATTCTTTGTATTCCAAAATCATCAAAGATGTCCAAATAATCATAAGACATAACTTTATTATTATGAACCATATTTTTCATCTAAAGTAAAATTTCTTTTTCATCATTTTCGACGAATTTCAACATCATCATCATCATCATCATCATCATCATCATCATTTCTCGTCAGATCAATACCAAAATAACAGGTTCGTTATCTTCGCTCATTAAACACCATATTTATACGATATGGCACGAGTTTAACAACGTTCCACAGGGATTAATCACGGAATTAGTTAGCTATTAAAACGTTTCTCGACCTCGTTAATGACCGTGGAATAGTCTGGTGCAACGAATGTGGCGAATTTGATCCGTTGTTTTCCTCTCTCACAGCCCCGCCATACGGGGATTTTATGTAAAAGAAATCGACATGTTTCATCGATTTACAAATTGCCAACAAATTACACGTCTCGAGCTTGTACGCAGAGATAGAAAACTGGGCAACGTTCTAACGAGGGAAAAAGCTTGGCCGCGTCGAATCATCAAACCCGATCTAGCGAATAATGTTGACTTATTCCCTTTATCCTAATGGATCGTGGACGAGTGGCTCGACTTTTATACCGTGCGCCTGTAATTACGAGCCATTGTATCGTGGTGAAATGAATTATAGTGTTACGTATGGAAAAAGTCGATACAACGTTGCACCTCGATCGT
>NW_006263644.1:883700-891294 GCF_000469605.1 Apis dorsata | reverse complement strand
AATTGTTCTTTTTTTTTTTTTTAGACATGATGATCCTGGAAAAAAGAAACAGTAGATTTTTATTCTCTTTGATTTTTATTTTTTAAAGAGTAGGATCAATAATTCTTCTGTTTGATCGAAATCAACGAGTTGAATAAGAAATACGTTGGTTCAGTTCAATTATTATATGCAAAATATTTTGTTACTATATTATTATAAAACGAAGAGAGGAAGATTTATCTATTGTATAAAATTTTATTTATATATACGAATTTTTTCTTGGAGAAATCATAAATTAAGATTATAAAATACCTACATCTTCAAAATTTTAATAATCTCCTAAATAAATGGAGAAATGAGATACTATAATAAATAAGATTACCTACTCTCACTATTTCTTTATAATCGATTCATCGTATTGTTCACTAAGATTCATAATTATCGTGATTTTCATTTACACAACCAATATTTTTTTATCCTCCTCAAACACTTCTTTTCTTTTCTTTTTACGATTCAATAAATACAATTAACGACGTTTCAATCGTCAATAACTTCTACACGCGTAAAGGATTATACGCGTTTCGCCACCGACGATCAAACGATCCTCTTGCCATGAAAAATTAATTAAATTTATCAGCGCGTATCTGCTATCCTTATATCGAATCATAAGCGTAATCACGGCCTTAAATGATCGTAAAAGGTGTTTAGAGAGCGGTAAAACCCGGGGGCCAAGAACCGGAATCACGCGGCGACCATTCCTTTAACCGCGCGCAGGTAGGCAGGCCGTGTTTTATTGTTATTTTATTAATCGATGTTGTCTGGTTATTGAGTAGGCAGTGGATACGTACACGGTCGTCCGTAGGTAGCGAATAAAACACGGCAAGCAATGCATGATCGGATGCCTACGTGTACGCCTTTTGTCAGCGCGTCAAGCTAAACCAGTATTGCAAACCTGGCTCCATGATTTCTCTTCTCCTCTAACTTGGTGGAATCTCGATTCCGCGAAGGCTGTTTGGTTTCCATGCTCGATTATTATCGCTATTTCTTATCACGTTTCAATTTTTCCCCCCCTTCTCTTCTCTTTTCATTTCAGTGGAAAATAGAATTCATTTTGCTTTTGGAAACGATCACTCTAATTTCGCGCTGTTTTTAATTTCTTATAAATTAAGTACTTGATAAATTGATTTATTTTTCTGAGAAATCTTTTAAAAATCGACATTTTTCTCAATCCATTTGTCTCTTTGAAATGATGTGATCGAGTTGTAAGAGAGATATATCGAGAACAAACGAATGCTTTTTCACGTTAAATTTATTATTATTATTTAAATCATCGTATCATCTTTATTTATAAATTGTGTTTATAGTTGAAATTAGGGAAAAGTTTGATTATTTTGATAATCTTCTGTAAGAAAAATATGTGTGGAAACAACGCTTACGAGTTTTCCTTTTTTTTTTTTTTTAAACAATGTAATGATAACACAAGGAAGCAATAAATGTCTTGGAAACATGGTAATCATATGTTATTAGTCATTATAATATATAGGTTTCTGAAAGAATGTACTTCGAAAGATCTCATAATTAGTTTCGATAAAACATAAAGTTTATGGGAAACTTGTTTGAATATACTGTAATTAGTTGGAGAGTTGATAGTGATTTACTGTTGCTATTCTTTGCACGTTGTTATGGAATGAAGTACCGTTAACGATGGGAAATTTTCTTCCTCCGTTCACTGTTATAAATTTGTCGAACACCTCGATCCACTTGATACGCGTGCATCTGATTAAGATTCGATTTCTCTCTGGATTAATGTGCCTACTTGTGAATTCGTAAATCTCGATAATACGTCGATGCGTATATTGGAAAACGTAATTTTAAATTTTTAATATATTATTCATTTATTCCTTCTTTTTTTTTTAATATCGTAGAACACGTATATTATATTTCTTTTACATAAATAAGATTTATAGTACACGATTAAAGATTCAATTATTTAAACGAAAATATTTGTGTCGAACGTGTTTCGATTTTAATATATTATTATTTGTAATTAAGATTTATTTCTTTCGTATAATCAAGGTTCATAATTCATTCGGAGGAACTTATTCAAAAAAAGAAAAAGGAACCTCAATTATTATAACGATATTTCACAAATAATATTTGCAAATTCTTATCTGTGCGATTCAAAATACAACTATCTTTACAAAAGCTTGCTCTACATTTTTTCCACACGGTTATTTCTTCATAATGGAAGAACAATATATTTTTCTCACATATATCTTATATCTTTATTCTTAACAATTTTATTTTCCAAGAATCGAATACTTTTCTGAGCCTATTCCTATCTATATAAAATCATATACAACGACGAATGAAAAGAAATTAATTTTTTGAAGATATTCTAAAGAACAACATCTTTTCTTTACACGATATCTTCCGTAACACAGAAATCTTTTGGGTCGCGATTAATTATTTCCAGCACAGGATAGATTCAAAGGAAACACCCTGTATATAAAGGCACCGTTCCTGAATGTCGCTCCGGTTTTTCGACCTTTCTTCTATTCCATTTCGCAAGCTCTCCGTAAGTAAGATCTTTTTCGTCCCATTCACCGGAGGGCGATCGATAATGTTCGTAAAACGGGAAACGAGCGCCTTTCACAGAGGAAACACAGCAAACGGGCAAATAAAATGGATTTCAAAGTAATTCATGTTTCCGCTGTTACGAGCGGACGAGGTAAATTGCGACAGGTAAACGCGAAAGTGAACGCGGTTTAAAATCATGATCGACCCGTAGCTGTGAGATGTCGCCTCCTTTCGATCAATCTATTCCAACGGAGGTGGTCCGAAATTTTATTTCGATATTCAATTCCTCGACTTATTATTTCGTCACCGCGATTAATAGATTTAAAATTGAAAAGAACGTGTTAGGGAAAAGAGAATTGCTTGCTTGCTACAAACTTTATTTTTACTTTTAGACTTTTAGATATAACTTGATATCGTCACAATCCTGTTTTCAAACTCTTAGATCATCGATCTCGTCCCCGCATAACGGTGAACGCGTGTTCGCGGTAAGAATACAACGCCACGAACAATATTGGCAATGGGTTATATACAGGTAATATCTCGCCGCTTTTATTTCGAATCTTTCGCCGACCGGTTGGGTTCGCGACTCGCGGCGTCCGCCATTGTCGTTCCTCCTCCTCGAAGGAGAATGGATTATGTAAATAGTGGATTTTGAAGGATTGTAGGCAGGGGCCGGTCATATAAATCACGAGGCAAATCGTGAAGCGTGCGCGGGTTTATATTGCATGGAATATATATATATATATATATCTTTTGTCTACTTACGCGTCGTTCGAGGAGGTTAAGTTTCAATGGGCGGGAATAATGAGAAACGATTCATCATAATTTTATAACGGAGAAAGTTCTATTCGACGGGGCATTGATTGCATATCGATTTCGATCGATCGCCGGAGAGGGGGGGAATTAGCATCCCCTCGAGGTCAGAGCGATCGATCTCTCCCTCCTTTCGATCCTTTGACTATATCTCGAGGAAGACTTTGGTGAAACTGTTTCACCTATGAATCGTGACTTATGTAAATTTATAAATCTCACTTTCTTACGTTTTCTTAGAGTTAATATCTCTTCAATATATGTAATGGATATTTCGAATGTTTTCTCTTGCGTTTCGTTGTAATTCCTTGTATATCGTTACAGTATCAGTTTTGCGAAAATGTTCAATGCGCAAGATCCGTTCTCTATTAACCGCGAAACTTAATCACTCTGTTTACGCGAACAAATATGCCGATGTTGTACGAAAAATTATTGCCGTACAACGTGTGCGCGTGTAAAAGAAAAAAGAAGCGAGAAAAAGCCTCGTATCGAAACCTGCGCGTAATAAAATTCCAATCCTACGTGATTCATAGCGAATACATATTCATTGGCACGTTCGAAACCCTCCGAGGCAATAGTTCACTCGGTATTTCTCACAATCGGCACACATATATCAACCGTGCACACATATCTCACTTAACAATATCCAGAGAGAAAGAGAGATAGAGATAGAGAGAGAGAGACCTGCCCACTTTCAATTACTCGAGATTTCATTACGATTTGCAATCGAACTTCTCCTAAGCTCTCTGTTAATCGTACTTTACACAACGGAACGGAGCACCATAAATCTTTCTCTCGGAGGTTTCTCTCCGCAACAGATTGCAGAAACTGTTCCTTCGTAAAAACGACCAAGGTTTGACCGAGGTTTGAGAGGCAGAGAGTAGAGAGAGAAGGAAGAAAGAAAGGAAGGAAGAAGGAAGAGAGGGGGGGGGGGGCGAGGAAGAAAATAAATAAGAGAGAATTTTCGAGGCGCTTTAACTTAAACGTGGCAATTACGGTATAAGCGTGGTTGGACAGTGACATAAATACAAATACGCCTGTATCACCGGTGGAATCGATAAATTACACTCGGACGCGAAATGATACGAAAGGAGTCGTGAAATCGCGTTTCTGCCTCGATCTCTCGATACTTGTACTCTGAGACTTTCCAGAGTTTTAGCCGTCGAGGCCGTTTACAATCGTTAACTCCAATTTCCTCCGGCAGTGATACGAACAGTGAATAGCCCCGGCTGCTTGCCATTTACCCGCAATGAATTAGAAACACCGGCTTTTCAGACTGCGCCCATTCAACCTGCTCGGCTCGCGTACGCGATATATTGAAATTCCTTGCCGGCTTATTTGTGGATTCCTTTTCAAGCGGTTTTTGTATCACTCGATACAAAGTAGATAAGAATTGTCTAGATAATCCGCCACCTTGGTATCGAATATATATCTTTAATACGATAATTTAATACGGCAATAATGCAGCTTGCTGACGACAAAAATGAAAAAGATATTTCGACCGCGATAAATCAACTTTCATATCCATATTCAGGAAATAATATTAAATTGAATTTCTATATGAATTGGAAATTAATGTTATATATGTATCAGAAAATAAAGAATATTATATTGCTCAGTAATCTTCGAAATTACAAACTTTTCCTAATTTTAGTACGCTTTGCTCGAATTTTTATGCAAATTATATTGATAATAGTTCTAATTTAAAATCTTTCTTCCTTCGATTCGAGGAGACGTTTTATTACCTCAAACATCCTCCAAAGCGCACCACGTAAACCTTAAAACGAGAAAAATCCTTCCAAAACTTTATTCTTCCCTCCCTTTTAACGACACGATGAATCACGTTAAATCTCCTGCTAAAAAGAAAAACCATCACGGATTTCGAAAACGTTAAGACGAGAAATTGAAATTTACGTACGTTTCCTTATTCGTGAGAGGGGGGAGGGCGAGAAAGGCGTGGGCGTTGGATGAAATGCCGCGATGGAACAATAAACAAATTATTTTACAGCCCGACGATTTCATTATTTAACGATATCTGGGGACCGGTTAATACCGACGAACGTTCCGCATGAAACCAGCTCTCCGTGGAATTTCGCATCTACGGTCGATGACCCCGTTACGATGATTCTACCCTCCATCGCGATTTTTCTTTTCCTTCCTTTTTTCTCTCTCTCGAAAATTTCCCTCTTATATTATTTTTCTCTTATTATTATTATTATTATTATTTCTTTTACCATCTTTCGCCATCGCGAATGAAGGGAAAATTTCAACGGGCAATTTAATTTCTAATGATGCGCGAACAACGAACCGATACGTACATACGATGCGAGATAGAGGCTTGTTAAATTCGATGAGAGATCGAACGGTTGGTATAGATGGTGGAGAATCGTGTCGTGCAGTGTCCCATAGGAGAGTATGCATCTATTATTGCGTGACGAAAGGTTAGAGGCTGCTTCGAGGCTTATCTCTCAGAGTTGCTTCCACCGCTGCCGCCTGTCCTCCGTTACGATCGTTCGAATGCTTGATCAATGGTTGTATGCGTGCAGAGGGATAATTCGCCAGGATACTTTGTATGTTAAAAGGATAATCGACGAGGCTTAAGTGAGGGGAATGTTGGGAAAAGAGCAGAAGTATTCGGTAATTTTGTAATGGTAAGAGTACTGTATTAAAATTCGTATTTCCCCCTCCTTTATATCGCCTCCTTTATAAAAGAAAACTTTTTTATCGATATTTCATACATACATACATGTATTTCATATCATTGTGAAATAAGAAATTGTTTAACTTTGTCCTCCCCCCCATGAAATTTTATTCCATCCTCGAAACGCAGCATCTATTCTAATTATAATAAATAATGTCTCGTCCCAATCTTTCTTTCTTCGTCTTTTTACCGTGCTACGAGTGCAGTGTCGCGAGAGAGAACTTCGTCCTTCGAAACCGGCCAGCGCCGCCGTTTCACGGTTTATCTTGTATAATAAAATATCGATTTGGTTATTGCTCACGGTTGCTCGAAATAGTCGAGGAAACGACGCGTTTCGAAGAGATATTCTACCCTCTCTTTCCCTTTCTCCCCCCCGACAAATGGGCATTCGGTTTCCAATACACCGGTTATGCCATTATGTTACTTATACATCGTACGTTGAAAAACTTGCCTTCGACCATTTTGCCACCCTGGTCGCCGATTTTTGACGATGGTCGATCGTTGTGACACCTGCGCGTCCAATCGGATAGAAATCGATCCGGTTTTCTCCACGTTGAAAAATCGTAGTGGAAGAAGGAGGTCTAATACATGCAAATGGAAATCATTGGCATTTACTAGGCTTGGATTATTGTCCAACAGGGGGGATAAATATTATTCGAACGTTTTATCGGCAACGATAACGATGTCCCCGCTCGATTTATCGATATATCGAGATTTGTATGTATAGGGTGTTCCTAAAGTTTAACCCGTGTTAGAGAAACATATGGATAGTTTGAAAATTGGTCTGTTTTTTTTTTTTTGAAGTAAAGCAGTCTCGATGTAAAAAAATCATTTTTCTAAATTTGTAAATTCAAGTAACTCGAGAATTGGAGTGTAATTGTAAAATTATTTCTTTTATTTCTTGTTGCATTAATGATGATTAATAACGATATCTGATATTTATATTTATATATAACACGGTTAACGGTGATCAGTTATGAAAGAATTTGTTTGGGTAAAAGATAATGCGATTAATTACGATTTCTTCGAATGTGAAATCTAGAATTTAATAGCAGAATTTATTTATATTCTATAAATAACACTTTTGCTGAACGCAATATTGTGTACGAATAAAAGATAGAAATATTAAAATTCTAGATATTTATCTACACAAGTATACACCTTTCAGGATCAGATAATATTCTAAAGATTTTAATTAAGTCGATACATTGTATAATATATTCATAAAGACAATAGTAGACGAAGAGGTAAATTGAATTTAATTTACCTGCACTTTTATGGGAAATTAATGCTCTGTAACCGAGTTTTTGAATGCACAGTCTGAGGTATTAATTCCTGCAATTTATTAAATGGATTTTCGCATTAAAACGGATAAAAGATAAAAATCGTCCAATTATCTCTTTCTCTTTATTATTAAGAAAATAATTCTCCTCGAGGATCTCTCTAATTTCACGTAATAACTTTTAAATCGATAAAACGTGCAAACCATTTTTCTAAAACATCCTAAATTCAATCCAAACTCAT
>NW_006263644.1:877982-883437 GCF_000469605.1 Apis dorsata | reverse complement strand
AAAAAAAAAAGGACAAATGATAAAAATTCGAAGATTAATTTCACAAGAAAAATAAATTATTCTCCATATATAAATTATCGAATTTCCTTACTTAAACTCACTTTTGTAACTCGCTGTACACCGAAATCCCGCCTGATATCCGAAAATTGATACGTTCAAATCTCAACTCAGAGAGAGAGATTTACAAATCGTCACGATTTATTGCCAATAAAACCGAGGCGGGCAACATTCTCGAAACTTAAAAGCATTCAACCCGAACTTTGCCTTCGAGATATCTCGCGAGATATCTCGTTTCTCGATCCGATTCGATCAGTTTCGATGGATCGATCAGGTTTTGTCCCGAGGAATAATAAGATGGCGGGGATTAGGAAACGGAACAATAAAATTTGCGCATTACAATGATTACGTAATCCTGTCCACACAGGTGGCTGTTGGCGGTGGCCATTTTACCCTTCGTGCAAAATCTCCCTTGCCTCTCCCCTCTCTGCCCCCTCTTCTCACGATCGTAAAAACTTAACCGGCGCTTATATTTTACGTTTTACGAGCTGAAATTGCGCCAGTCCGCCTCGCGCGCATATTAAACTGGTTCGACGCCCCGACGCGCGATTATACCACCGAAATAGTCGATCCGCTAATGAGTTACGGGGGCCCCCGAGGAATCCCGTTCCGTTTCACGCTTGTTTCACGCGCAAGCGACCGACTACTATTCGTGTGCAACGATAAGTCGAAATTTTTCTCCCCCTCCCCGCTTCTTTCTTTTATTATTATTTCTCTCCGTTCCCAATTATACAAGCGGAGAGGTATATTTATATATGTATAGAAAGAAGAAGTTATTATAGACTGTTGTTGTTATTTCGGATTTTTGAAGAGGGAGGGGAGGGAGGAAATTTGTCTTTTTCAAGTTATAAATTTTTCTCCTCCGCTCCTTTCTTTTATTATTATTTCTCTCCGTTCCCAATTATACAAGCGGAGAGGTATATTTATATATGTATAGAAAGAAGAAGTTGTTGTAGACTGCTGTTGTTATTTCGGATTTTTGAAAAGGGGAGGGAGGAAATTCGTCTTTTTCAAGTTATAAATTTTTCTCCCCCTCTCCTTTCTTTTATTATTATTTCTCTCCGTTCCCAATTATACAGGAGAGGTATATTTATATATGTATAGAAAGAAGAAGTTGTTGTAGACTGCTGTTGTTATTTCGGATTTTTGAAAAGGGGAGGGAGGAAATTTGTCTTTTTCAAGTTATAAATTTTTCTCCTTCTCCCCGCTCCTTTCTTTTATTATTATTTCTCTCCGTTCCCAATTATACAGGAGAGGTATATTTATATATGTATAGAAAGAAGAAGTTGTTGTAGACTGTTGTTGTTATTTCGGATTTTTGAAAAGGGGAGGGGAGGAAGGAAATTCGTCTTTTTCAAGTTATAAATTTTTCTCCTCCTCTGTCTCCCTATTTGTTCTTTGTAAGAGGATGTAAGAGGGTGAGGGAAGGAAGAAATTGACGTTGTGGATTTGTGAAAGAGAAGAAATTAATTTTCCAAGTTGTATATAAATTTCTTGGTTGGTGATCGAGGGTTTGAGTCTATTTGAGTCCATGAGAATAGTTTCTGGCAGGTGTTATAATGTATTATTGTACTTTAGTAGAATCAGAATTTCTTTCTAGTCCTGATTTATGAGACATCGTGCAACCAGAGAGGATTCTCATCTTTAATTAACGTGATACTAATAAATTCTTCTTTTTAACTTATAATATATTCATACGTATCTTTGAAAAGAAAAAATAAAGAAGAAGAAGAAAAAAATAAGGAGACTTGATCGATCGCGTTAAAACGAATTTGCATCGTACGTTTCCTTTTCTTTTTTTTTCTGCAGGTCGATTTACATAACTAATATCGCGAGATCTTTTAAAAATAATCGAACGAATCAATTCTGCGCAAGAACGACTTCTCGTTTTCTCGTTCGTGTCGATTAAACATGGCGAAAATACATTATAAACCCGGCTAATAAACGAGCACCGGAAACAAGTGTCACAATGATGGTACAACATACTTCACAGTCATTAGCGACCGCCTCTGTACACCGCCGATCCGTCAAAGAAATCGATTTCCTCGAGAAACGACAACCGTCGAGAGAAAGAAAGAAAGAAAGGAGAGAAAGAAACCGTAATAAAAAATACCATTATAAATTCGAATTAATTAACGAAGTTCGAAAAATTACAGAGAAAACTTTATACTTTTCTTTATTATACGTCGATAAGATACACGAACCAACACGGACACCTGTTTCTTCTTCAAATTCATTTCCCCGTAACGAATAATAATATCTTTCGTTAAAATAAAAATTCCGACGATTCCAACTTTTGCTTTTGCTTCACTCTTTGTACGTTAAACCGTGACCCACGCGTTTTTATTTCAAGTTTACTTCAACTCAAGCCGCGATTTTTCCGATTTATCCGATTTAAGACGGTTGTCCGGGAAATCAATTAATTATATTCGCGTGTGATTAATTCCCTCGCGAACACGTTGCTTTTTGTGTCGCAGCGGGATATCGATTTCGATTAATACTCGTTTCCTTAATCCCTGACGAGAGGAATTATGGACGAGGGTTTCGAGCATCGAGGCGAGAGAAATCGCTCGTCCCTGTTCGCTTGTCAGCTAGAAAAATTTCCCATAAAATCTGGGAAATATCTTATTTCAACGGTGAACATACATACACACAGGGGGCAGAAAGATTTTAACGATCGGTCAGAGATCGTATCTCTTCGGCTTCCATTTAATAACATACCGGTACCTTTGGATTAAACCGGCGTAATAAGTGTGACGAAGCGTTCTGTTCGAGTTGCGAGATACGATACGATATTTTAATTAATAACCGTTTCTCGGTTTCTTGTTACACGTGTGTAAATTTCCACGAGTTTGTATTTTCAATGTTTCTCTTTCCCTCTCTCTCTCTCTCTTTCTCTTGCGCGAGAGAATCATATTCGAAGCGAATCGAATAATCTCTCAGAGATTAAAAATCGAAACGAAAATATTACAAGCTCGAAAACTTTAGGGATAGGAGAAAATTCAAGAGATACTATAAAGCAAAAGTTTACCCTGACTAAAAAATTCCCTACTCCTTCCTTCGATCCTAACTCTCTAGTGTCAAGACCAGCAGTAGAAAGTGACTTCGATGATCGGACACATTTTCATCTTCCTCATTTTTCCCATCCTTTTCGAACGATACCATCTCCCCGCCGACAATGTAAAATATCAAACGTTCAAACTCGAACGAAAGTCCATCTGATTTACGATATTATCTCCCCTTTCTCGGCTTTCTCGCTATTTTTTTCTTCTCTTTCTTTCTTTCTTTTTTTTTTTTTTTCGTTTTCTTTTCTTTTTGTTTTAGGTAAGCGCAAGGTGAAACGCAGTACGAAATACACGCTTCTCCTCGGGTTCGACGACGATTCCATGGGACACCATTTATGGGATTGTCCATTACTGGTAGCAGGTGACTGCCATCACGGTTACCACCGATGACTATCCATCAACCGGTTGGAAATATGTGGGTCAACCGTGAAGTTAATCCTCGATGATCGCGGAGAGGGGTGATAAATTAAGTTACGGCGCTCACCTTTGACACCACGCACCATTCATTGTTCCATTAGCGTCTTGTATCGCGGATGGGAATCGAGGAACTCGATAACGCGCGTGCGCGCCCCATATTAAATTAAGTTTCCTTCGCCAACTTTCTCGCGCGACTCACTTTTCGCGAAACGGCTCGTTGTGGAATTCTAACAAGCTTTCTTGCGATTATTATTCACCGCCATGATTTATCGCGATTCGTTCGATGTCGGCAATTTAACCGATTAAATATCGCGGTTAATTTTTTTTAAAACCCGACCCCACCGTTTATTGGCACTCAACACAGGTCGAGACGTGATAATTATTTTCGCGGCCTCTTTGCCCGAGTAATTTAATTATCGGGGGGGAGGAAATGCTTTTCTAGATTTTTCTTTTTCTTTTTTTCGTTCCAACGACTTTCTCCTTTGTTTTTCGCGAAACGATTTTTCCTTTCGTGTCGAATTCGTCGAGAGGCGTGGATAATTCAAATTGTCGTGATTAATTTTTGTAATATATTTTTTCGAAATTAATTATTCTTATTGGTGTTGGAAACTTTTTTTTTTTAACATAAAAGGAATTTTCGAAAGATAATGATCGAAAGTAAATTTGGAAACGAAAGGTAAGAAAATAAAGTTTTCGGATTGGATGAGAGATAAAATATGGTAAGTAAAAAATTATATTTTCTCGAAGGAGGGTGAACACGGGAATGAAAGGTAAGTTGTCGATTATGTGTGTGCAATAATCTCGTCGATGCGAATTTTTTTAGGAACAATATCTCAGAGAGAAAAAAGTTCACCCGTAACGGACGGTTTAGAAGGATTATTTTATAAATCATGGTAAAAATAACAGAGTGTTACATCGGTCAAATAATTATGCGCGGTTTTTATAAGTCGTGTTGCGGATTGCGAGCCCGAATGAAAAATCGATTCAGTCGTACCCTTCGCGGTTAATTTCATTTCTCAACTGTGGGGCAATTTGCATGGTGCGGCAATATTTCACAAATTTTCATAAGTCCCGCGTTTCATTAACCCTCCGGCCTGGATTTAAATGACTCTTAAACGATGCAACGTACAAACACTCATAAATCACCTCGTGCACTTCCAGTTGCTCCGGAAAAAAAGAAAAAAAAAGAGAAAAGGAATTTCACAATGCGACCAAGTCTAAAAATAATACATTCGTGTTTACTCGAGACGATACTCGAGATGATTAATTTACAAATTTTCCGATCAAAAATATTTTTAATTAATTAACTCATTCGAGACTTCGAATTTTTGCATTTCATCTGATGGTGAAATTAATTGAAACACGAGAAAATGTGTATAATTATCATCGATGTTAAACGCAATCAACGTCTTCTCGAATCGAAACCAATTTTTCTTGCGAGTTTTCACGCGTTGATTCGAAAATTTATTTGCATTTCCTTGAGCATAAGCGTCATCTATAAATCATATTCACGACAACTTTTTTTTCAAAATTTTTATAATATATTTACACAATCGTTAATTATAACAATTTCATATCTTTAATCAATAAGTATATTTCGATACTTTTTGACATTTAAGATACATAAGACGTTTAAAATTTATTTTCAAACATCTTCATCTCTCCAAATTCTACCCAGACCACGTACAAAAAACCAAAGATCCTAAAAATTTGATAAATTAATTCCCTCCCAAAGAGATTTTTCCATAATCGATTTACAAATTTCCACCAAAACTTAAACTCCTCCACAATGAATAACCCCCCTTCTCTTTATCCCATATTAAGAAATTCTCGGTCAAACCATCTCTCCAAACGACGTCTTCATCTCTCCTACGCGATCTCGGCTGGAAGATCGAGGATAAGATCGGTATCAGAGG
>NW_006263644.1:872086-877606 GCF_000469605.1 Apis dorsata | reverse complement strand
GAAACCGTGTCGGCCGTCCGTAATGGCGGCGCGCAGAGGATCGTGGCCGTGGGTTTCAGACACGGATCGTCGAATTAGGAACTGTGGAATGCCGGTTAACGAGCGCAAAAAAGGGCGCACGGCCTCTTTGAAGCCCGCGTGTACTCGCCTCTTTGTACTCGCGGTACTCGCCGCTACTTTCGTTCGTCTATTTAAACCGTTGTTATTTATCTTAACCACCGCCTGTCCCCGTTCCTCGATGAGCCCCTTGAATTGGGTATCCGCGGGGGAGCGGGAGAGATTTCCCGAAACTTCGACACGCGCAACAAGGCGAATATTTTGAAAAATCTTGAAAACGCGAGTATATAAAATTAAGAAATCAAACATCATCAAACTTGAAAATTGAATTTGATTCGTACAAAATGATATTTTCTATTTATTAACTTTTCTCACCTCGATGCTGTTTGCATAATTAATTCTCCTAAAGAAATTTAATTCACTATGCAACGATCCAATAGTGGTTCCAAATTTCTAAATTTCGACGTGTTATTTCCAAATCGCGGGATCCATAAAAGTAATGAGATCTGTAACGAGAGATGGCGCGAGATTCAAACGAGTCGGTTTATATATCCATCCACCTCCAGTGTAAATATAGTTCGAGCAGACGCGCGCGATAAACATCACTGGATCTGATATAATAGTCTCTCCCCGTGGCATTTTGTGAGTTTCGTTCGAGAATGGGAGGGGGGGGATAGTTTTGAAATAGCGGCGAACAACCACAGTCGGATCTCATTTTCAAACGAAGAGGATTGAGCCTTTCGGATGATGGTGGCCATCATACCACTGTGGAAAATAAGCTTATTGGCCAGCCAGTTAAGATCGATCTTAAATCCCTTGAACGTCATCTCTTACGGCCTCTTTTCCTTTTCCTCCTCCTCTTCTCTCTCCTCTCGAATTTGCGTGTCTCGCAATCGTGTAACCGCGTGATTTACCTCGATCCTTTTGAATTCTCTCTGAACTCTGGAGAATGTGTATTTGCGCGACGTTGGGGAACGGTAACAGTCGAGTAACCATTCCCTCCCCTCTCTCTCCTTTTTTTCACCCGTTTTATGACGTTTCGACGGATGTAAATGGATGACACCTTTGATGGATTCATGGAGAAGTAAGTGGAATAAGTCGAGGGATTTCGTGGTGGATACGTGCGTGAATGGTCTATTGTCTATTGTGTATAATTCGTGTCCGGATGAGGATTTATTTGACAAAGAGTTGGGAAGAAATTTTTAGCTGTAGCTAATTTAAAATGTGTTTTTCTTTTCTTCTGGAATCGACGAATAAGTTATTCGTTAAATAATTGTCTTCTGAGATTATTGTAATGTAGAACATATTACAAAGAAATTTGTTTGTTCAGAAAATTATATGATCACAATTTTGACGAGCAATAAGAGATTATTACACAGATGTCATTTTGATCTCTTTAAATTATAATAAAAAGTTTTTGCTTCTGATATCTCAAAAGTAAGTACATACAGAAAGAGATTAGAATTCATTTAGTTTTCAAGACTATTTTTATCATCCAAATCTCTTAAAACTTGTCTTCATATTTCAAATTCTTTTCCATCCTAACATCCTCCGTTATCCTCTTGTTCTCTTTCTTAATCCAAAAAAGTTCGAGTTTCCCAACCGAGAATAAGTCACACGAGAGGTTAAACGTCGAAGAAAGATGATATTTTCTCCACTCGATCGCGGTTAGAATTCTGGGAAAAAACATGTCGTAACATCGTGTGAGAAACGATCGATCGTAACTCGCTTGTCCTCCGAGGATATTGAGATTTGCGAGGGTACGCAAAAATATTCGAGCTTGGATAGTGTCGAATAACTTCTCACTTGGATAATCTCCTCCCCTATAAATTGACTTTCTCGTTATGAGTGGGGATGTTCGAGAGATAGAAAGAGAGAGAGACTTCACATATATTTTCGCAAATATAAATACGCGGTAAATAAGCCGGGGGAGCGAGATGAAAGATGGTCGCCAGCAACGAGGGATCGAGTTGAAGGATATAGCGCTCGTTTGGCTAGGACTGAGATCGAGGATCCTCGATGATCGAGCTCATCGACTTCGTATTAGCTCGTCGACTACGTGGAAACTAACGTGCGTTTTTGTTATTTATGAAATGGATTACACACGGTTTTAAATGTCCAGCGAGATTTTATGTTCGATTTTGGATTTTGCTTTTGGATTTATTTATTCACCAAGTACTCGTTCGCGAATAATTATTTAAAATATCGTTTGTTTTTTAAGATGTGTTTTAAATTGTAAATGTAATATTTCTTGGATGAATTGATAATATATTTATATCAATACGTTCGTTATTATCGTGCAAATGAGATATATTTATGACGAACTATTTGTTTGAACTATTTTTATTACTCGATAAAATTAAGCATGCGCAAAAGTGCAAAATATGATTTACAAGGTTGTTTATAAAGTATTTCTAATGTATAATGAATTTATGGAAAAAACGTTCTTGGAATGGTTTGAAACATTTTTTTTTTTAGGAGACCAATTAAAATAATTCGTTGCTTATTCATTTTATTATAAAATGTTTCGAATCAAATTTGTCGATGAATATAATTTGATTTTTTGATATTTTGAGATTCAATTGAATTCAAAAATATATAAAGATATTAAAAAGTCAAATTTTATTCATCAGATCAGTTTGGCTTCGATAAGATCAATGAAGTTGAGTGATCGTTCTTTCATTAACTTACCCTATATTTGGGGAATAATTTCGTTTGAATGATAATTATGTTTACCAAAATTATTATATCTCTCTCCAGTAGGAGTAACAAAATAATAAATAACATTGATAATAATATTATTTATTCGTCCATGATAAATTCTTCACTTAAATATTTCGATATGCAATATAGATATATTAAAAACTCGCATTATTTATTTATTTTTAAACATGTTTCACACGTATTAGTAATGTATAACTTAGAGAGATTAGATTAATATGTAAATGTAAATATGTAATATTTGTCTAGGAAAAGATAGCAAAGTAATATGGAAGAGGGGAAACAGGGGAAACAGGTCTCCGTTTGTTTCACCTGAGTACACTGGCGTATTGACATAGCAATACAATTTTTAATAAACTATGAAAATACATTTGTAAATAGTTAATATATAACTCTGCTTTACGCCAATGTTTAAAAAAATTATTATTCCGTTTTAATTATTCATTTATTGCTATTTTTTTTTTTTTTATCAGGCGATTCGATTATAGATGCAATTATTCCGACCAATTATAAAATTATACGCAAAGTAGGGACATTGGGTAGTGGGACAATATTTTTTTTCTCTGCCATCTTTTTATGGGTGAACAATACCTATATATAAGGATATTAATGGGTTGATTATTAAGCTCAGAGGTGTAGTTTATAAATGACAACGAAGACGTTATAGTGTGACGATCACGTAGGTGAGAATTATTAATTTTTCGTTAAAATTTTATTTATGTAGCGTCTTAAATGTATATTTCCAAATTTTTTTTCCATTTCAAATTTTTCACACAAATACGTCGTGATAAAATACGTGAAAATTGTTTTTTTTTTTTTTTATTAATCCATTTAATCTCTCACGAAGAAGAATCTCAATCGAACGGTTCAAATTGTACAAAGGAAAATTGTTTAGATCGTTGTTGTTCGACATCGTACTTTAAGATCAATGTTAAAGAAAATTACTATGCAATATTCTCGATAATTATTATAGTTAATTCTGGTCAAACGAGATGTGGAACGATATGGAGTCGTGTATGGCGGCAACTTGCGCCTCGGGGCAATCGACGCCAGCTTCCACTTTTATCATGTTGATACAAACGATAATAGCATCCTATTGTGCATTAAATGCGGATAAATATCCCACGAATCGGGCCGAAGAGATCTTCGTTTCGAAGAGGAAGGAATTCGATTTTATAATTGTCGGAGCTGGATCGGCAGGATCTATTCTGGCCAGCAGGTTAACGGAAATAAAGGATTGGGATGTACTGTTGATCGAAAGAGGGGAGGATCCTTTACCTGAAACCTCTTCACCTGCCCTTTTCTTGAATAACATAGACGGACCGCAAAATTATCATTACTTGGTAAACAAAATTAAATTTTTTAACTTGCTCAAGAAATATAATACAAATACTTACACATTTTTACTTAAATATATATCATTTTAGTTTGATTTATCTTCTATTAAAATTAGGAAAAATTTTAATCGTTATAACTCCAAAGAATGAATCGTCAGAAACGCGGAATCTTGCTCTTTAAAACGCTTTTTCATTTGTCCAAATACAACTTCCCTGTTCCAGAGATATGTATGAAGAAAAACTAATTTTTAATCGTTTACTCTAAATCTGATGAAATCCTATTAAAATTAGGAAAAATTTGAATCGCTATAAAATAACGACTTTTGTTCAAACGAACGATCATCAGAGACGCGGAATCTTGCTCTTTAAAGGGTAATTTTTAATCATTCACCATCCTGTTCCAAATGACAGATTGCTAGATAAACGTGATAGGTATTTCTAGGTAAAAAACGTAATTCACTAGATCACGAGCCCTTTATCTATCTATACTATCTTAAGCATTATCCTTATTCATCTCAGCAATCGATAAAAACATCGATTGAAATAAAACAATTAAAAAATCTCCGCCGTATGAAAAATTATTTTGCATAGAGTTAACGATTTACAATATCCTCCCCAAGAATCGACCGATAAAAATACGAAATTTGTATTATTCCCTGAAGACCGAATACCAAAACAGTTCCTGCCTGGGCAGCGTCCACCAACGGTGCAAATGGGCGAAGGGCAAGGCTCTTGGCGGAAGTTCGGTCACGAACGGCATGTTGTACGTGATCGGAAACGAGAAAGACTACAACGATTGGGAAGATCTGGGCAACGAGGGATGGAATTTCACGAGCGTGCTCCCCTACTTCACGAAGTCAACGAATTGCTCGCCCTCGTACGTATCCGAGCATGGCACCAAGTATTGCGGGGACAACGGCCCAGCGAGAATCAGACACTTCGAGTCCTCCCCGTCAGGGGTGCAAAAAATCCTGATGGACGGTTTCCGCGAGGCGGGCCACAATATTCTCGACGAAGTGAACGGTGATCGTTCCGTCGGGTTCGGGAGGGCGATGGGCACCGTGTACGACGGTCGTCGTCAGAACGCCGCGATCGCGTTTCTCTCCCCCGTCAAGGGGAGGGAGAATCTGAGCGTGATGAAATCGAGCGCGGTGGAGGGAATACTGTTCGAAGGGGGTCGTGCGATCGGTGTTCGGGTCAGGTCGGAGCAGGATCGAAGCCTGGTCGCCGAGGTGAGAGCGAGGAAGGAGGTGATCCTCTCCGCGGGGAGCCTCGCCACCCCCCAATTGTTGATGCTTTCGGGAATCGGGCCCAGGGAACACCTAGAGAACATGGGGATACCTGTCCTGGTCGATCGGCCGGTTGGCACGAATCTTCAAGACCACCTGTCGTGGACAGGAATGTA
>NW_006263644.1:870756-871313 GCF_000469605.1 Apis dorsata | reverse complement strand
ACGAGTCGTCCGCCTCGCCCCCTCCCTCCCGAAACCGATTGTTGAACTCGGTTTACGAGTACATGGTGCACAATACGGGCTCGTTGCGGGCGTACAGGAACGATCTACTGGGCATGGTGAACGTGAACGATCCGGATTCCGAGTATCCGAACGTACAATTCTTGTTCGTCCCGTTCGAACGTTACGAGGGGGTTCAGTTGTCGGTTTTCCTGGGCGCGATCGGTCTGCAGGAGGAGATCGTCGAGAGGATGGGGGAGGAGATCGAGAGGACGAACGTGATCGTCGTTCTCTCCACGTTGTTGAAACCGAAGGGTCGAGGGGTGGTCGAGTTGCGCACCACGGATCCGAACGAGCCTGTGAAGATATACACGAATTACTTGGTCGAGGTGGAGGACACGAGGACGTTGGTGAAAAGCGTGGACAAGATCAAGGCGATTTTGGACACCGATACGTTGAGAAAGCACGGGATGCGTTTCAATCGCCTGGACGTTCCCGGATGTCGACGTTTCGAGCCCGACACGGAGCAATATTGGGAATGCAGCGTGAGACACGTGTCC
>NW_006263644.1:860045-870386 GCF_000469605.1 Apis dorsata | reverse complement strand
CGAGGCTGAAGGTGCACGGAGTCGACGGTTTGCGGGTGATCGATGGATCGGTCATTCCGGAAATCCCTGCCGCCAATCCTAATGCGGCGATCATGATGATCGCGGAGAAGGGAGCGGATATGGTTAAACGGGATTGGGGCGCCAAGACGCGTTGATTAAAAACGCGTTTCTCATTTCTGCACGTGTGTACGTAACAGGACAAATAAGTAAAAATTGGACGATTGATGTAGTTATGGATACAGGGAAATTTGTCGGAATTGATTAAAATATTTGGCAATTGGCAATTTTCGTTTTATTTATTTATTCGGCATCCTTTCGTATTAATTTTAAAAGAATTTTAAAAGAATTAAAATTTTCACCAAGATTGGACATATTTTTTTATATTTGACGTTAAACTTTTTTCGAATTTTTAATCGAAACTAGTGACAATTTTTAATCAAATTTTGATGGACATTACCATAATACTGTTTAGCCTATTTTTATTTTTTCTCCGAGAATCAAGTTCAATATAATTTAAATATACAACTTATATATATTTTTCGTGATTATATATAAACGAGAGAGATAAAGAAGAAAATTACTGAAAAATCGAAACGAATATTCAGCCGAAGAAAAATAAATAAACTTGTTCTTACTACTTACATTCTGATTAATGGAAACAACACCAATGGAATCAGGTTATCCGCTACCTCATCAATAAGCGCGTTTATTCTTTACGATCTCGAGTCCAATTCTTTGAAATTAACTTCCTCTTAACTTCGTATCCCTTCAAAATCCGTATAATCATTTTATTTTAATTCCCTTGGCAAAGAAAATAAGTGCGATGAGTTAACGCACGAGATCTCGAGATTCGTTTGTCGATGAATAAATAAATAAATTCTCCATCACCGATAGAAATAAATTTATCTTCTTGTATTTCTGATGAATCACCAAGAATACCTCGTCTTATTATTATTGAATTCGTTTTTCAAAGATCGAATATCAGTTAAATTTAATACATGCATTGCTGTATTTAATTGAAGATAGTCTAATTAAAAAATCCTTGAAGAAATTTTTTTTCTTTACGTGTTTATCTATATTTCTAATAAATTCAAAACAAAAGTTGTGGAAAGTATAGTATTTTTGAATAATCGTAAAGTTTAATAAAAGTTAAATAATTGAAATTTGTTGGAATTGTTCTAAATCTTCAACAATCTTTCAGAACTTTCTCAAAAGTTAAGGGAAAATTCTTGATTAAACGTTGAGAGAAAGAAGGAGTATATATCAAACATATAAATTTCTTTCATTTTATATCTTGTGTCAATCTGAAAATCCAACTTTCACTAGAAAACGGACATAATTTGTCCAATTTATTTATTTAATTTTTACAAGTTAATCGATGTACATATAAAACATACTTCTTATGATTCGATATAATTCCAATAGAATTGATTATTCCACTAACTCTGTTCAAAAATTTCAATTCGATTTGTAATTTAATGATCCAAGCAATTAGTTACAGTTAAAAGTGCTCGATTCACGTATGGAAAATTTGTAACGCGTCAACTTTGGAAAAAATATTGGCGGTGGAAACGGTAGTTACGGGCGGATATATATTTTTCATCTCGGATAAAATAATTCTCGTGGTATCTGTTGCGTGTAATTTCCTCGGAAACTTCACGCGCCGAAGGCGGGAGAGAGAGAGAGAGAGAGAGAGATCTTAGCCGCTGCATAAATCTTCATATCGATGTTTATACGCGTAGCGTGGCCATTGTGAGGCGGATAGGCGACAAGTAATAAGTTATTTTCACGAGCGTGTTTGTAATTGTAAATAGGGGATAGAAATTTATGCCTCTCGAGCCGAACAAAAGTTTCCTCCGGACATTTGATTGGAATGCCCTCTCCCCTCCCTCGTACGCCGTTGAATCGCAATTTTATTAGCCACGATAAATTTTATGCTCGCCTCGATTTCTCCGGGAACATTTGGCAAGAATCCGGGCTTTCCACGTGAAATTCGCTTTGAAGGAGTGGCGCAACTAATACGCACGCGTTATTATTTACATCTCGTGACACGATATCCGTTATGTATTAAATCGTCGCGTGTGTTTGTAAATTTTAGAGTAGAGGAGAAATCTGTTTAATCAATAATAAACACACCGAAATTCCCTCTTTAAATGGATGGCTAAACTATCGTTAAATAATTATTAAGTGATCAACAAATTTAAGGAGATTTAACGTGTTGATAAAATTTCTGATCAATATTCAAGAGTTATGATTTCTTTTATATATATTTTTTTTAATTTCAATTGTAATCTTACGATAATTGATTTAATCTAATTAGAATGTGTTCTGGTAATACGAAAGTATTAGGATATGGGATATGGGATAGGGTTTTAGGATATTTGAGATGATTCGACATCGATCATTTCTTTCTAATTCTAAAAGTATGTTTTCCCAAAACTAAATAAAATTTAAAAAGGAAAAAAAAGAAGAAAATAGACAAATATTGTGAGAATTGGAAAAAAAATCAATCGAGCATTACTCGCAGATTAACATAATCGGTACACTCTTTTATAATATATCGACAAATAAATAATATTAGCGATAAGCTGCTTGCGCATTTTATCATTTCGTTTCTTAAAAATCAGCACAGCAAATATTTGCATATTTATCGGGGGGACGAACAAAAGAAAGAAACGGAGCACCGCTTATCGTTCAACTATGCAAAACTATTCAGGCGAAAGAAATTAAATATAAAACTCCGTGGCGAGAGATTTTTCTTCTTCTGGTTCTTTATTACCAAACAAGACTAACACCGCCTATCCGAATGGCATGAAATGGTTCCGTTCCAGGCACTGTCAGTGCGCAAGAAATATAATCGCACGCATAAGAGCGTAATGGGTACACATGAAAACTGGGTGTATCACCGCGGGTAGGTACACCATCCGGTTAATTACACGTAATTATCGTTGCAAGGACCAGCAGCGCGAGAAAGAGGTGGAAAGAAGAAATATAAGTGTCCAAGAAAAATGTTCTCGACTCTCTCTCTCTCTCTCTCTCTCTCTCTCTCTCGAACGATCGATTCTCATTTCCAGTGGCGAAGCGTGTAAAATCAGCGTGAAAGAATCGTGGCGGGAAATGATACGTTATAAAAAAGAAAAAATGTTAAATGTTAATATAATTTTTCTTTACCTTTATCCGAATACTTGAAATACATTTGCAAGTCTATTATTTTCATTCATTATTCTTATTTCTCATACTTGTAAACGAGATATCAGGAAATTCGATTCCTCTGTATTTACCAATCGTTCGAATAATAGTTTTAAATATCTGTCGCTATAAAGAGCTTGTACTATAATTATCGTCACGAGATTATTAACACTATTATCGATTTCGAATTATTACTTTTTTGATACATCGTGATCGTACAAATAAATGCATGATAATATTAATTAAAGATCCTATGGATGTAGGGATTTGTAATTGGTAATTCATCTTGTTTCTTAAATACATAGAATCCTTTCGAATTTTCGATTGCGATCTCGCGAATTCGCGTTGAACGTAAAATTGTTTGAGAATCGTAAGGAAGGTTATACCCATCGCTACCGAAGACCACGGCCATCGAAATGATCTCGAGCTGACGGACAGTCTGTTGTTTATTGAATTATTATACTGCTCTTTTTTTCGAGCAGCATTCGAGGAGGATTGGAATCGATAGAAATTGCAAGAATTCGAGGATTAGAGATAATTAGGGATGACGAATGGAGGGATGTTAAATGGATGTTTAGTCGGGTTGCAGGGCCCAGGAGCCGATGAGAAATCGCTGCAAATTACGAGGAGCGATCGGTATTCGCCCGCTTTGCCCGCCGCCATTCCTGGCTTCCGCTTGGTGTTGCTACGCTTGAAAGTGTTCATCTTCGTGGCAGCCTGTAACGAGGCTTGCCTCATTTCCAGCCTATTATCGCTTGTCTTCCTTATTTTATGTTATTCCACGCGTTTCAATTGCGCTTCGATCGGTTCCTCTTCGCTCGCTTCTCGATCTTCCAGCTTTTATTTTCGAGTCGAGCAAAAATTTATTATTGGCGGAGAAAGAGATAATAATTTTGTCGAGCTTTTGCTTTTTCCAATAAAGGATAAATGTTTCAATACAATTTTTTATTTTACGGTGAAAAATAAAAGCGCGATGTTAACACTTTTCTTTTGTAATTGTTTTATAAATTAAAATAATAGAAATATTTTTGTATTCGTCCAGTGTAAATAGTGTAACGACTATATTTAATTTAAAAAATGATTGTTGAGTTATAATCGATCCACGAATCGTAAGTTTTTCTTTTTCAAAGATTCTTAATTAAGATTCTCCAATTATTCAGTTAATGCGTCAATTTTTCTAATCTCATTAGAGTGTTAACATATTCGTAGTTTTGGTGACCAAGAAATACAAGAATGTAGAATACAAGAAGAGAAGACTTACCCATTATTTGCCCATATCGAAGCTTGGTACGAAGAAATAATAATCCTTAAAAATCTATCGCGTGTCGTTAAATTGGAAAAACCACGTATGATCGAAGCTGAGGAGGAGGAGACTGGAGAAGAGGCAGCCTTAATGATCGAGGAATCGCGTTTGATTTACGTACTGCGGCACAGAGTGTCGAAGCAGCTTTGTCTTCCGGGATCGGCTCGTTAATAAAATTTTCCGTAATGGAAGGCTTCGTCATGCCGGCGGAACTCGGTTGTTTTATTATTGAAAACCGCCATAAACTCGTGGCCATGATAACATTCCCCGCGCGTTCTAAACATTAAAGCCGGGGACAGTAGTTGCTCGGAAACCGGGAATGAGAGAGTTTATTGGGATTATTATGCCCCGTTTACACTTGTCAGGCGATTTGCTGTTCACCAATGGCAAAAGTATTGAATCGAAATCATTACGGTGTGTTTACATTGATCAAAAATTAATCGGCCATGAAATAATAAAAATATTGTTCGTTTATAGAAATTGATAGAATAAGTTCTGATCAATGAGAACGCAATATTATAGTTCTTTGAGGAAAAATTGAAAGCAGGATCCATACGCCATTATGGCGTGTTTACATTGATCAGAAATTAATCAGCCGTGAAATAATAAAAATATTGTTCGGTTTATAGAAATTGGTAGAATAAGTTCTGGCCAATGAGAACGCAATATTATAATTCTTTGAGGAAAAATTGAAAGCAGGATCCATACGCCATTATGGTGTGTTTACATTGATCAGAAATTAATCAGCCGTGAAATAATAAAAATATTGTTCATTTATAGAAATTGGTAGAATAAATTTTAGCCAATGAGAACGCAATATTATAATTCTTTGAGGAAAAATTGAAAGTAGGATCCATACGCCATTATGGTGTGTTTACATTGATCAAAAATTAATCAGCCGTGAAATAATAAAAATATTGTTCGTTTATAGAAATTGGTAGAATAAGTTCTGGCCAATGAGAATGCAATATTATAGTTCTTTGAGGAAGAATTGAAAGCAGGATCCATACGCCATTATGGTGTGTTTACATTGATCAAAAATTAATCAGTCATGAAATAATAAAAATATTGTTCGTTTATAGAAATTGGTAGAATAAGTTCTGGCCAATGAGAACGCAGTATTATAATTCTTTGAGGAAGAATTGAGAAAAGCAGGATCCATACGCCATTACGCTGCGTTTACATTGATCAAAAATTAATCGATTATGAAATAATAAAAATATTGTTCAATTTATCAAGTATAGACCGGAATAAGTTCTGGCCAATGAGATTTAGCAGTATTACAGTTCTTTCATAAACTATATTTGGCCAAATAACGAGGAATAATGTTCATGAACTGTTTGCTAATACTTATTCGCCTTTATAATATACATTTGAGCACATATAAATGGATCTCTCGTTGAGAAAACAAACGGACAAGCAATTTATTCGCGATTCAACGATTGTTCATTCGTTTTCTATGGTGTGGACGCGGCATAAGGACGAGGGAGGGAGGAAGAATGGGCAGAACAAGCGCCGCGGGGTCATCGGCGAGAAACAGATAAGACAAAGTATGCGCCTGCGGCGACAACGATGCCGCGGCAAGAATTTTAAATTTGTCGCGCATCGATGATGCCCGTTAAGCGAAGGTTAATCGATCGCTTGCTAAAACGATCGAGGATCGATCGAGGATCCATGAAGAGGGAGAAAGATCTCGTGGGATTCTTGGGCGGTGCTGAAAATCGCCGATTCGTTTCGTCGATTTTTCTAGTAATTTTTTCCCCCCTCTTAATCTCTTCTACTTGTTCCATCCTCGACTCCTTTCGATTCTTTTTTTTTTTTTTTATTTATTTTATCGCCTGTTTTTATTAGAGCTTAGATTGTCTTGCGTCTCGCCAGTAATATACGGTTAATAACGGGTGGATATATATGGGTAAACTGTGAGAAAATTCTTACGATAGACGTCGCGATAGACGTTTATGGGATATTTATCGTGTGTTTATGCGCGTTCCGCTTGACAGTAATGTATTTGCAAATTTACCGGTATGCCGAGTATTTTTAACATTGTGAGAAATTTTATATGTTGAATTATGGTTTAATGGGTGGTAAAGTTTAAAAACCTTGGAGGGAAAATGTTAATGAAATGCATATTCATTATTTTTACTCCTCTTATTCTTTATTGTACACTTTTGTTTTCTGCGATATTTAATTTTCTTTAATCAGAGAATTTATTTATATCGTAATTTCGCTCGAATGTAAAAAACAACGAGATTACAACTTAAAAGATTATACGAGCATACGTAATCATAATCTGGATAAAAATCTTCTTTCATTTAGATATATAAATTCCTTTTGACCTCGATTAAAACAAACTTGTACTTAAAAAAATATACACGAAACGAACTGATGAAAGAAAGTAAAAATTCTCTCGTCTTCTTTCTTTTGAATTAAAAGCGACTGTAAAAGAGAGAAGGAGCATGCGTCAACCCTATTAAAAGCGCATAAAAATCCCAAGAAGACGGTGGCTTGTAACGAGACGGGAGAGCGTGTCTCTCGTTTTTTCCACGATTCGTACGGGGTGCACGTGGCGCCCCTCGTTAAAGGGTTAACCTACGAGTCGCGCTACCGTGTATGAGAAGCGTGGAATGCGGATCGTCCACGGCAGCTGCGACACCACTTTACGTAGAAGATAAAGGGACACTTTTTTTTTTCCCCCTTCCCTTTTTTTTCCTTTCCTCTCCTCTCCTTTTCCTTTCCTCCTCCTCTTCTTTTTTCCCCTTCCTACTTCCCGCGAGAGGGAAACCGATCCTTTTTCACGCGTTAACGCCGAAATCAAGCCAACCAAGAAGACTCACGGTTCACGAACAACGGTCTCTCGACGTTATCGTACCGTAATATCGAATGCTAATTCACCTCGTGTTACATATGCGGGCGACTCCTGCATCCTCCAGGTGCACCCTCTCCATTAATGGGCCGAATAACTGTCGATGGAAAGTGGAAGACAAATATAGAGCAGTTGGAAATGGCGTGGAACAGGGACCCTTGTTTGCGTTTACCCATCGCCGTTCTAAAGTTAATTACTTTATAATACTGTTTCGTTCGGCCATTTGTTCGTTCTTCCCTTTCGTACAAATCTTTCGAAATTTCTCGGGACTTTTTCTCGGGAAAATATGCTTGTCATTTATCTTCATCGGGAAATAAATTTGATACCAAATTGATTTTTAATAAATATGAGATGTGAATTTTGTAACACGATGATATTGAATCAGCAATATCAATAATACACCACGATGCGTATACCGGTTGGAAATGGTCGAACAACTGTCCCATAAATAATTTGGTACAATAAATACGTATATATACCAGATATACGAAGATAAAAGAAAAAAAAAGTCGAAGACTGCTATCATAATCATCTCTCGCTGAAACGAAGGCAAAAGTCGGGCACGGCTACCCCGAAGATCCCAATCTCGATCGATGATCAACACCTGCACGCGTTATTCTATATCCGTAAGCGACATCGATACTACCCACCGCCGAACTATTCCAACTTCCGGCCCACGGGTTGACACGGGTTTACTCATCCTGCGACTAGGATCACCTTAATAACAGCCGCCTATCAACTGAACCGTGCGAACAATCGAATATTATCTTTCCTTGGATCAGGCGTTCAGACACCCGGCTATCAAATATTTATAGTTGCCTTCTTCCTTGTGTACGGAGGCAGGTTTTCCTTTTTTTTTTTCTTCATTCGTTTCATTCGTCGAAGCCAGCCGAGATCCGTGAATCGAATGCGCGAGAAGGAGGCAGGTGAGAAATATTCGCGTGGCGGGTAATTTTTAGAAGAAAAAATTCTAAATAAAATTTTTGTCGAAGTATTTTATCCTTGGCGAAGGAATTCTCTTCTCTGAATATTTTTAAAATCTTCCTCGATAAATTTAATTAATTCAAGTCAAAGTTGTGCAAATTTTAAGATCTCTATTGTTAAAGTGAAACGAGAAAGGAATTTTCTTCACGATACATAGCTACAATCTATTCCAATTTTTCTTTATACATTGTTCCAATTTTGGAACGAATTGGAACGAGTGTATAATTATTTTTCAACCGATCCATATACAGGCATCGTCGGTCTCGATGTAATTAAAGCAACGACATCCGTATACGCGTTTCGTATCGCGCGGTGATCGGTCTTCGTCCGCAACGCTGATGAATCGCCACAGGTGCGTGTCTCTCTTCTCGATACGGAGCTATGGGTGTCGCCCAAACATAGGATAACTCATCGGTCCGCCCCGTTGCTTCGTAATTATTGGATAAACGGCGACGACCCAATTAAACGCCGACGCTCCATCATCCTCTTCGTCTGCCGGAAGTGGAGGATCCGACGAACGATCGGTCTCATTTCTAGAGGACAAAGTTGATGATCTCGAAGTTTCGAATATGTATCGTTCTCTAATATCTCTTATCTTTGCTGAACAATTGAGAAACTTGGCAATATTCTTTATTGAACGATATTCGTGCGTATATAGATCAGAATATGTTTCTCTCGAAGATTTATACTTTTATCGATATTTCATTTATTTATTATGTAAAAAGTATCTTATGTACACCTGTTCATCCAGTAATTATTAACAATTGAAGTGTGCTTTGTCTGTAAATCGAGTCGAGATCTAGAAAAACGCATCTAGAAATTCGAGTCGGGGAAGAGATTGATCGATCGAGACGAGAAGAGAATCTCGTTCGGGTTGTGACGTTTACACGGACGATTGATCAGCACTAGATGATCCATGAAACCGATTCCACCTTTGCTCGCGGTCGTCAGCTTTCAATTGCCCGCTTCCTCTCCGGAGCCACCGTTATTAAAAGGATCGTTTCCTCCTCCAAGAGGGCTGTTAACGTGGCGGTTTTAATCGATCGCCGATTAATGTAATCGCCTCGAAGGAGGATCTCTCGGTCGAGGATTCCTTCGAGCAGAGCCGGCAATTTGACTCGGCCGATCGGGGGCCCGAACTCGACAGTTGTCGACAGTTGTTCGTGCGAAAGATCGATGGGGGATTTTTATCGAGAAAAATTTGTCCCCACGCCCATTCCGTTTTCGGGCGCAGATGTTGCGCACAATGTTTGTGCGCTTCGTGGTCGAAACGGCGTGAAAGAAACTGTGTTGACAGTGTTACATGACAACCGAGCACGAGGACACGGTTAAAAAATTGATCGATCTCGGCCTAATGTTGATCATCGAGCGATTATGTTTTCGATCCGTGTGTACGTATAAGAATGATTATGGTAATAATTTTTGGCACAAAGTACGGAATGGAAATTAAAATTCGTGAATTCGTTTCGCCCCAAAGATATTAAAAATTATAAATTTCGTAAATATGTATGTATGCAGATGAGTCGAATCATTCAAAGAAATAATTACGATAAATGAATAGATGCGGGCGATGGATAAAATGTTAATTTTGCAAAATATTATTCGTGTGTATTTTTAATCATTAGCCAAGCGTAATCGGTGTGAAATCAATCAGTTTGATTTATGCATTGTTAAATAATTTTTCCTTTTTCTTCTGCATTTCTTATTTTTTAAATTAACACTCAGATACACGAGTATCTTTGAATTGCCAATTAATACAACCAATGAACGTTAATTTAATTTTTTTGAACGCAGAAGATCAATATTGCTTTAAAGTTATTCAAAAATTTTAACTATCTAGAAAAAAGACATATATTTCGGAAAAATTAATATCGCGTTATGAACGTTAATTTATTTTTTTTTGAACGCAGAGGATCAATATTGCTTTAAAGTTATTTTAATTATCTAGAAAAAAGATATATATTTCGGAAAAATTAATATCGCGTTATGAACGTTAATTTAT
>NW_006263644.1:855119-859856 GCF_000469605.1 Apis dorsata | reverse complement strand
TGAACGCAGAGGATCAATATTGCTTTAAAGTTATTCAAAAATTTTAACTATCTAGAAAAAAGATATATATTTCGGAAAAATTAATATCGCGTTTCATCGACGAGTGGAGGAAATCGAACGAACGTCAACGTCGAGAATTTATTAACCGTTGCATTATTTATCGCCGCCTTTTCCTTCTCCCGGAAATGCGGATTTAATAAGCGCGAGCTACACCTGTGAACGACGAAACACGACGCATCCGTGTCTGGAAATATGCGTGCCCGTTGACGCGAGCCGATTCGTGGACACAGGAAGAAGGAGGAGGAGGAGGAGGAGGATAATAACAGTGGTCACGTTCGTTCGAGCGGTCACGGTTTTTGAAAAAAACATTTCGTTGGCGGTGGAATAAGGAGGCACGAAGGGCCTCAGGTGGCCCTGTAACGAGTGGTCCTCGCGACACGCCGTAAATTTCCACTGTCAATACACGGTGTGCACCTGGTAGGTAGCCTGGTAGGTTAATCTTAACAAGATCGTTTCGACGTTTCTCTCCATTCCCGCCCTTTCAATCCTTGTTATTATTGGCTCGCTCGCGGAGCAAATTTCACGACGTGCCTTTCATTCGTATCTCGATCGTCGAGTCAGCCATTATCCCGTAGGAATTATCGCTTGGACAAAGTTGCTCGGACGTTTATCGTGGTATTGACGTGAATTTTCATGCGGATAAAATTTTGGATAAATAAAATATATTGTTGATCAATGAGCGTGCACAGAGGGATATGAAAGTAAAAGTTAAAATTATGGAAATAGTTTTCTCAAAATTTTTGAATAAATAGTTATTATAATAGAGCGTATATATATAAATTGTTTCATTAAATTTTTCTCTTTTTGTCTGTTTATACACGTGTAATTGTCAGAAGATACGAATTTCCTTTCAACGTTGAGTCAAATAATAATAATAATAGATTATGATAAATCAAAGATACGATGAGTAATTTTCAGAACAAGATGCGTGACCTCATCAATTCTCATAAAAACTTTATTCCAACCAACGTATTCTTTTAATATTATTCTCGAAAAGATTAAAAGGCACGATTCATCCTACGTCAAAATTCCAACGAACATAACTCGGAGCAAGTATCCATTTCCAAGCCCTCTCCCCATTAAGCCAGGAACTCGTCAAAAACCGCATGTCCCCATATAAAGGAAAGATATACTCGTCGTTTCGAGATAAAGCCATTAGCCAATCAAACCGGTCAAAAATTGGAGCAAACTTAAAATTCACCGTCGTTCCTGTAATTACCATCCTCTCGCATTCCTCTTCGAAGGAATGCTTCTAGAATTCGTCGAACGAAACCACTCTCCCATCCATGGATCGGCCATTAAATTGTTAATCCTCCGTTTAAACGTCGAAATTTAAACGTCGTATATTCACGATGCACGATCGAATGTATAATATTCCAAAGCAAATTACCGCCACCCACTGATAATAATTTTAACATCATAATTCAAGGAACACGTAGCAAAAGAGAGAGAGAGGGAATATTTCTTTTCTCGTGAATATATTATTAAGAAAAATGGTAGCGTAATTATCCCTAATTGGACTGATTTTTTCCTGTTTTACATAAAATCACTAATTCACTAAATTATTTATCTATTTTAAGCATGGACGAGATATTCCTCATCTGTATCTACATATTGTAAAATATCCTATCCCTAATTGCGATTATTCAACGCAACATCGAAAGTCGAAAAGGATATCAATTTTTTTTTATATAAATAAAAGATATACCATGCTTGAAAAACAAGAATTGTGTAAAAAAGAAAAAAATTCTTTCCCATCTTACTTAAATTTCTAATGAAGATATTCGCGAGCCGTGGAACGGGAGATGATCGTGACGCGTGTTATAAATATCCTCAATTGAAAAGTAAAACGAAAGAAGAAATTTCTAGAGGGACGTGACGGAGCGCTCGTCATTTCCGGTTGCCAAGAATTACCCCGTTTATTTTCCGCCGGTGTGGCCGGCCCTCGACTCTGTCCCACGACGTGAGGTGATGTACCCTTGATTATAAGCCAGGAGTGACCAGCACGAAAGATAAATCGTTTGCAATCGAAACTCCTCCGGGGCCCAGGGCGATCGTGATCATCGCCCTGAAATATCCAAGTCCCCGGCCTGATTGCGATTCTCATTACAACGGGATACGCCTGACAAGTTCACGAGTCGTGTTTTTACTTCGTTCCCGAGTCGCTAATAATTCCGTCCGATTGGCCGAAACGGCAATTAACCCTTCCCTTTTCGCGATTTTTGCCAAATGCGATTCGAGCGAGTCCTTATTTTTCTGCTATAATATAACATTTGATTTCGATTGTTCGCGGAATGGAAAGGATGTTAAGAGGAGGGTTATGATAAAAAAGGAATAGATTTTAATAGATATCTTAATGGAATCATATGAGTTATCGAAAAATTCAAATTAATTTATATATTTCGTTCTTGTGGTATTTTTATTAAAAAATTATGGAACGAAATTAAACTAGTATTCTAAAAATAATTAATTATATATAATTATCGGTGTATAGTTGATTCGCTCGATCGAAAAACCATAATTGAAATTTCTCTCGTTCCACGCCTATTAGATCGTCAAGAATATTGGTGCGGGATGGAGATAGTAGATTTCATGGCGCGATGAACCGTGTTTCTTTTTCTTTCTCGATTTCCAAATGAAACGTAAGTACTATATTACCCGATGATATCTTCGCGTTTCGAAGGATCAGCTCGGGTTTCATCGCTCGTACGGCGGTGGTGCAACAAACTCGAAGGAATGAAACTTCATCGCCGCACGTTATTTCCTCTAATTTATCAGCGGCGACCATTTTATGGTCAAACGTACGTAAACCAAGAAAATATTAATCATAAACCGCGATCAGATATACATAAGACTGGTGGCTCCGCCAAGTGTTGACACCGTCTAACACCCTTTCAACGTATCAACTCATTAGGGGTATTATGAGTTGAATCGAAATTTAAAATTCGACTAAATGGAATTAATCGAAGCATTCCCCATTTTTTTCGTGGAATAATTATTAAAAAATCGAAATAAGTTTAAAGATTTTAATTAAGGGCAATCGTTTCTTTATTAACAAAAAACGATTCTTCGAGATCGTTTGGATTAAATTAGATTAGGTTAGGTCGTTGTTTGTTAATTAATAGAAGCCAATCGTTAATTGTAGCAAGAAATTTGATTAAAATTAAAAATCAATCGAATCTAACCTACGTTTGTGTCAATAATTTTTATAATAAACAAATAAAACCTTCATAGCATCACGATTTTGAAGATTTTAGTAAATAATTAGAAAAAATAAAAATTCTGTGAAATAATAATTCGATAAATTAATTTTCAATAAATAACATAATATTATATGGTTTTCGATTCTTTGCAAACTTTTAAGACAACGTTATTAACGGGACAATCTAATATTCATCTTTCAAATCATCAATAAATATTTGCCCAACCGAGTTAATATATTAAATATTTTAAGATACACTAACATGTTCGTTTCGCAATTTCTCGCGTCCAAGGTAAAGCGTGGGAGTACAAAGAGAAATACGTATTTCCTCTGCGTGTTCCATTTGCGTATCCTCTCGTAAAACCAAACGCTTATTAACTCAATAGACGTGTGCCTCTAATGGTCTATGGACAAGCAAATAGGAGGCACACTCCTTCAGTCTCTCACCACTTCCCACGATTTTCCTTCGCTTTTACAAACGATTCAACCTTGCCCTCCTCCTGTCCTACACTCGTGACCAAGCGTGGGTTTCACCGCCTTTTTTTTTTTTTTCTTTTCCTTCCCCCTCCTCCCCCTCATTGAAGACCGATCTTATCGCGTTGGAGCCATTTTCGTTCGTTGCAAAGTTGTTTGGGAGTGGTCGTGCTGTTGGCAGCGTTAAATCTTGTTAAGATTTCAGTTGAAGATCTCTAATTCGATTAAACTTCTCCCTCGAGTTGTTCGAGGAAATTGAGAATAAACCGAAGGAGTGGCATGCAAGGTTTTTCCTTTTTCAGGATATGGGAATTGGATTTTGCCTCTGGTTAATAGTTTCAGTAGTTTCTTGAAGTGTGCAGTATTTTAGACTGAAGTTGTTTGCACGATAGAGTGTTTGATGCAAAAGGTGAACGTCTGGTTAATTAGCGATTTGGTCGAGGTTAATCTGAGAAAATTGTACTTTAAGAAGGAAGAGTTTAATTTGAAAAAATAATTTTTGCATTAAAATCATATCCTATCAGAGCATCAATCTAAGAATCTAATCTTGATAGAATTTTAGAGTAGAATCCGAAAAAAAGAAATCTTCTAAATAATATTCTTCCTTGATAAACTTTTTCTCAATCCTCAAGAAATTAATAACCACGCGATTAACGATTACATCACGATTGAAACAAGGAATATTTAATTAATTCTTCGACAAACATTTCGCCTTCCTTCTCTTTTTAAATTTCTCACGAATAATCCTCTCCACTAACAACGAGCCTCTAAAATTTATTATTCCTTATATAGCGGCTCGGAGAAATAGGCACATCTTAAAAAAGGCGGCCCGTTCGAATCGAATCGTTTGATGAATCTGCCATTTTCCTGCGGAGAGATGACGAGGCGGCAGCTAGGAAGGGCGGTAAAGGAGTAAACGAGGCATTTGTAATCCGAATATAACGTGAAGTCCCGGTTTGGTCGGACCCGCGGCGGCCAATAGCGTAATAGCGAGACAGTAG
>NW_006263644.1:848608-854959 GCF_000469605.1 Apis dorsata | reverse complement strand
CTTAAACTTAAATCACGTCCGCAATGCACGCGACTCAACGCGGGTCCCCGCCGTCGTTCGCAACAAGGAGCTCCTTAGCCGAGCATAATGGCGCAATAAATTACGCCACTTTGTGAGCGCAGTTAAAGCCACTATTATACGCCAGTGCCATAACCAGCCGGAAGAGGGAAAAATGATCGTGTATCGGCCGCGAGTTTGGTAAAAATGGCGGCCTCGATTGCGCCGCCGTTTTCCGATCCACGTCGTCCCGTTGGGGGGGCTCCTCTTGTCCTCCTCCGTGGAGGACGTTGCCGATGATGGCGTCACGTTCTACGAAACGAACCACCGTACACTTTTATTATACATTAGCCTTGTAGAAGTTGTGCAGCAACTTTGTGTATTTTTCTTTTGGAGAAGTTCTCGTTGTAGAAGTTGGTATTAAACTTTTATTGGTTTTTTTTTTTTTTTTTGGGTTAAGATATGTCGTTCCAGAGAAACGTACGCTTTTATTAGGTACGGTTTTTTGTAGACGGTTAGTTTTATTTGGATTTTAGTGGAAGTCGTTCGTGACTTCTACGGTGCTTGGGATTTATTGTATAATTATTTCTAATTTTAAAAGGTGAAGTTTCTTTCAGTTTCAAAGGTGCACAACGGATGGATGGTTCTTGGAAATGTTTAAGGGAAGTTGTTGAATCGAGATGAGAGTAGACAGAGTAGTTTGGAATAATACAGAAATTACTATCAATTGTATAACGTTAAATTTAATCCGTAATTAAGTTTAGCAAAACGAAGAACATTATATAATTTAATATTCATTAGTTTAATATCCTTTCGTTCGAGAACTATATAAAATCGACTGTAAGAAAACAGATGAATGCAAAAAGGAGCCACAAATATCCAATCTCTTATCTCTATATTCACCAAAACCACTCCAATTCTGTTCCACTCCCTTATTTCACCCAGCAGCTCGAAAAAAGAAAATTGGTCACGGTTCGTTTAAACTATATATATCTCTCTTTCTCTCTTTCTCTCTTCCTCTCTGCCAAGAGCAATCGGAAGAGGAGAGATCTTTGGATGGGTGCAAATAATGGCGCGACATATTACGCCATTTTGTAAACGAGGGGAGCCTTGAAAAGAGCGAACTTACAATGCAACTCTCTCGCCTCTCTCTCTCTTTCTTCTGGTCACCACATCGTTGCCGTGTGGGTGCGCCAGGTAATGTCGTAAATGGGTTGAGTCGGGCTTGAAGTAGCCGCGGTGAGCATCGACGCATTAGAGAAGATGACTTCATTCGCGCCCCTACACTGGCTCTGGCTTTCCTCGAGTTTCCTTGGCAAGTGGCCGCAAGAATAATAATGAGAATGACGAAGATGATACCGATTATGGTTTCGCCATTCTATTATTTCATCGTCTCTAATGCCTCGTTGCGTTATTCTGTGGATATCTTGATCG
Source organism: Apis dorsata (assembly GCF_000469605.1). NCBI lineage: Eukaryota > Metazoa > Arthropoda > Insecta > Hymenoptera > Apidae > Apis > Apis dorsata. Next base: position 853,528 of record NW_006263644.1, on the reverse strand, counting down.
TCGATTCGATGAATTCTTTCACTCGTGATGCTGGTTTTATTATAGTTATCGGAAGTGGAAGTGGAAGTAGGTGGAGGAAAAGAAGTTTGTTGAGATTTGAGAAATTATTTGGATTTTTTTCGATGTTTGATCCTTGATGTTTTCTATCTTGGGAATTCTTTTTATATATTTTACTTTAGATATTATATATAAATTTTAGATATTTATTTCGGATAAGGATTTTTCCTTAAAAATTTTTCCATAATTTCTTTAATTCTTTGATTCAAATAATAATATTGAGAAGAATTTTTTTATTGTGTTTTCGATTCTTAATCCTCAGCATTTCTAATCCTAGATATACATTTGATCCTATTATATTTATATATAATTTTATTTAAAAATATTGGATATAGATCACAGTAAAATTGTTTTTATTGCATATAGAATTTCAAAACGACGGTGAACATTACGTAAGTAATAGCCAGAAGGCTAGAGTTGAAACAACGAGAATATCGGTGCTCTCTTAGCAAATTATAGTTGTATTCTTTCCAGAGTCCGTATCAATAGGCCATTGTTTTAGGTTCTCTAGATAATAGTGCCTCTATTGTTGATAAATTGCTCTATTGCTTACAATACTGCTTACATATCGTAGGTATAACGTAGCCATAGCTACACTATCGTTACACGATTTTTAACTTTTTCGCTCCATATATTTTTCTAAAATTGACTTCCAACCATTCGAATTCAATTACCTTGTACAAAACGTGCATGTCCACCTTACACCACAATTACTCAACCGATACCATTTCATACCAACGTTCCACGAAAAATAGTTTTAAACATGGCAGTCAATATCAGATATCTGATTACATACTTTAATAAGATTCATTCAATCATTACTCTCAAAACTTAACTACAGATTACAGTTATAAGATTGAAGATTGAATTACATTCGGATACGTGCTTTTCTAGAACGAAAATATATTTAAAATAAATTATTAATTTCTATTTTTCTTATACCTTATATCATAAAATTCCAAAGTGATTTTCCTATAATTATTTTTATGTTTGTTCCCTTCTTTATTTCAATAAAATAGTAATAATATCTTATGGTCTGTTGAGAAAAATATACATTCGTATAGAATCTTAAAACTCTAAGAATAATATATTATATATATATATATTTACGAAAAAGAGGAAGGAATTATTATAAAAATCGTATATATCTCGAAAGAGCTTCAATCTCCAAGAATTCTTTCCACCCTAAAAATTTTCTTCAAATCCAAACCCCCCTCAATTCAATCTTCCCACCTTAATTCAACCGCGAAACACCTTCTAGTCCCCGTAATTACGGGTGGGACAATGGGTGGGAAGGGAGGCTGTCGTCGTGAGATCGTGACAAAAGGTACACCCCCATGCGATAATTAACCATTCACCGCGCACACCGGGGCGGAAACAATAATTCCCTGCGAACGTCGTTCGGAAGTTGCCGCGTTTTGCACGAGTTCTTCGCTGCTCGTTTCCGGCAGCGCGGATTCATCCACGTCGATATATCGAAAGGTGTCGCTCTTCCTCCTCCTCCTCCTCCTCCTCCATTCCACACCCCGCTCTCCAGAGATACGCATTACCGTGATTACAATTACCGCGATGTTGGCTGAGTGATCCCGAGCTAGGGAGGGGAGGGTCGAAGGGGGAGCGAACCGAACTGGCATTCATATTTCTTCGTGCTTCGAAAGGATTACGTATCGCGTTCCTCGCCTACGTCCCTGTTCCTCTCCTTCTCGAGAACGGGAGCGAGAGAAAGAGAGATTGAACCTAGTGATCGAAGGATGAAAAGAGAGAAGAGAGAGAGAGAGAGAGAGAGGAATGGTGGAGAAAAGGGGGAGTACAAAGGGGTGAACGAGGGAAGCAGTGGAGGAGGAAGGTTTGTGCATGCGGATATGTGTGTGTAGGAGAGGGAATGGAGACAAAGTGAGGCCTGGTGTATGTAGAGAGGGAGAGAGGTGTCGATGAGAGAAGAGGTAATTAGAAAGGCGCGGAAACGAGGGGAGAGGAGGCGGTTGTATATTGTTTTTTCGACAAAACTGGCTCGCGACGCGTGACACGGTCGTCGTGACGCGCGAATAAGGGAAAAGAGCGACGGCCCGTTGATAATTCCGGTGACAATCGATGCTCGTTCGCGCGTCACGGGCTTCATGGTCGGCGAGCGACGGACAAAGGCCGTACGAAAACAAGCGAGTTTCGACTTTGCTGCGTCGCAGAATTGCCGCCATTTTGGGCCACGAGCCGTGAAAAAACCGTGCAAATGGCCGAATTGGGGCGAACGCGACCTGTCGTGAAATGATAGGAGGAGGAGGATGAAACGGAAGAGGATCGGTTTCGTGGAATCATGGAATGATAAGGAGAAGTTAAATATCGTTAACAGATTATTTTTATTCTGCACTTCACTTCTATTTAGATTCTATTTCTTTCCAATCGTAATATTCTTTTGCAATTGATTGTATAGTTAAGTATAGTTTAAATAAAATTCCAAGACACAGTGTTATTATATGGTGAATGGAACCATTGCCAGATGGTTTTTGTCTTCAATGTATTTCCTCTTCTAGAAAGGATACTTTCCATTTCCGCTCGCTAATTTTTTTTTTGCAAAATTTATTTGTAATAAGACTTTTATTACTTGGATTATTGGATCTGGATCTATTCAAGCCTCGAGTACCTGTAACTTGAATCAATTTGATACCTTGAACTTGCGATTCAAGAAGAAGAGCTTCATAGAGAGAGATTATAAGAGGAAGAGTATAATTAATAGAAATGGTAAAAAGAACGTAACTGCTTTCATGCATACACAGAAACATTTTTATAAAATATATCTATTCTACTTTAACATTTTAATGATCGACAGCAACATACTCATTCGACGAGACAGATGCTTGCCACGCTTGAACGGAAGGGCCATCAAAATATTCTATTTCAACGATCCACGATGGTGAAAGACACTGCTCGAACTTTCGAATTAATTACCTTGCATCTGCGTCGCGAGTTTCCCTCTTTCTTTTTTCTTCAGTTTAATGGAGACACGTTGTACCGGGTTTTAATTGCTCGGTACGCGAACGCGACGATTTTTCGTCTCGTTAAACCTGTTGCGATTCACGCGACATGTTAAATAGCTGTAACCGAGTGTATATTTACACGGCGCGCGTTTAATTACCGCCACTGATAAATTCGTTCACTCTCGCGCAATTCGGTCCTCGGTAGAAAGTAATGACCATTAACCCGTGTCGTGCATCCCGGTGCGTTGTACGCCATCTTGCGCTCCAATCTTTTTTTTCTTTCTTTCCTTCCTTCCTTCTTTCCTCCTTCCTTATTCCTCTCTCGCGTGTTTATGACGGATACGATGTACGGGAATTCGCCACGTGGATAGTTGAGAATGATAATAGATATTTATTTCCGTCTTTACAAATAATTTTTCGCCTCCGAATAAATAACGATTGTTTGACGTTGTTTGGAGAGTTTCTACGACGACAGGTGAATACAAAGTATTGGCCTCGAATATTACTCACCTTTGGGTAATTTCGTTTTGAGTTTCGGTCGATCAATTAACACTCGACATTGTAATTATTTCTCTCTATATTATTATTGAAAGTGGAAATGTAATTATTTTGAAATTAAATTTATCTAAGTGTTTAAGCGTGTTTTGTGCGATTCGAATAGTCGATTGTGTGCACTTTAGAATCGTATTTTGTATTATTTTTGTATTATGCTGTCGGGCAATTTATTATTATTATTAAACGGTTAAACGTGTGTGAATAAGTAATGAGAAACAGTAAAATTAAATTAAATTTTTGTAAGAATGAGCAAGCAAGATATTTGTTGTCGGAGAAATTGGATGGATAATAATTAAACTCGATGAACGAAACTTCGTAAAATAAATACAAATTCGATTTATCGAATTCAGAAAATGAAAGTAATTCGATCCGATTGATCCAATTAATGGACTCTTGAAAATTTGAAAAAATATTTTCCTTTATATATAATCCTTTCCTTTCAAGCACAAAAGACGATAAGTATATAATTGAATTTTAATTAAAAGTAACGTTGTCCAAGTTCTATTTCTCCATCGTAAATAATCGAAGGAAAAAAAAAAAAATTGAATCTCGATCCTGAATGACGTTGAAGACAAACCACAGGAAATAGGATCGTGGTTGGCCACGTTCCTCTTATTGTAACTCTTCGTTTTTCCCAGCGATGTGATTGCTACAAATTGTTTCACGCTCCTATTACTATTTCAAGATACGTCCCGACGATAAAGAGAGACACTGTATGGATAAAAGTCTGCTTTATAATTCAAAGCGATCCTGTCTTTCGGCTTGGCTATGCGCGACGCGTTTTTAAACGATCTCTCGCGAGTTTACGCGCCCCTAAACGCTCGTTAAACTCCTTCGTGACCGATGAGTTGTTCTCAACTTCTTTCTTTCTACTATTTTTCACTTTCTTTCCTTCCTTTTCTCAAATTTTAAATCGAATTTATATACGAAATTAAAACTCAAAATTAATTTCAAACTTTTTTTCTCCAAATCGTATTTTATGTTAACTGAAATAAAATCGATTCCATGATCTTCGATCGGGAATACGATTTCCAATTTCAGCTTAATAATCTACGAATTAAGATTCAAAGAAATTCTAACAAATTTGTGCGATAAATAGCTATTAAAAAAAACTAAACCATCACAGTTTAATTAAGTTGTACGTATATTTTCTAAATAAAAATTAAATATCTTGTTAAGCTAACCGTTTTCAAGATCATTGAAATCTCGTAATTCTCGATAATCACGATTTTTCAAAATATTTTCAAAGCAAATGCACTTAACATTGTTTGCATTATCAATCAATTTCAACGTCAATACTCGTCAATACTGAATATATCAATAAAACGCACCTTAT
>NW_006263644.1:845580-848434 GCF_000469605.1 Apis dorsata | reverse complement strand
TTAAAAAAAAAAAAAAAAAAAAAAGAAAAAATAAAGAAAGAGAGAAATTTAAGTAAACGAAATGACGCTTGGCAATATTTACGATCGCGAATCGATTCTATTCATAATTTTAAATGATACTTTATAACATACGTGACAACTTCATGTACAATATTGTTTGGATTCGATTGCTCGGCGCAAATTACTATTTCCCAAAGGTAAACGCCAAATCATTTATTTAAGCAAATACAACTGTTATTTCTTTTCATTTCTTTCATTCGGCATCTCGCTTCTTAATTATTATTATTATTATTATTATTATTATTATTATTATTATCATCATCATCATCATTATTTTATTTTATATATATATATATATATATTTATTTTCTCAAATATTGCCTCAATTCCAGTTAAAATTTCTTCTTCGTTCTTCCATTCTCTTGCATTAATAACAAGAGACGCATAACAAGTCTGACTCCTACATTATACCCAAAAGGTTAATCAGTTTTCTTCCACGGTACCAGGCCATAATTTCTTTCAATTATACGGACAATGGTCGGTTACTGTATTTCTTTATAACTTGTTCTCAACTCCATCCGTCCATCTTTCTCCTCCTTGCCTGTTTCGTATCTCGCGCAATTAAGCTCGTTGTCTTGCCACGGCCATTTCCATATTTTCTTTCCCATTGCGTGCCTCAGTTCTAAGAAAAGGGCGTCGCGCCGCCTATCCATGAGACCGCCTCGCGGATCGTTTTCTTGTTTCCGCGTTTAATGAGCTATCACGATGGCCGCGGGGACTCGCGGAATAAATTAATCCGCGCGCTCCGTGTCCAGGTTAGAACGGGTCTCTTAACCACTTTTAGATCACCTTTCAGATAGTTCCTCCCCCTCCCCCTGGTCGCGCGCTTTCGCAGTAAAAAAAAAAAAAAAGAACTGCGAATTCGAGCCGCTTTTCTTTTCGAGAAATCCGGCCAATTTCCTTCCTTCAATTATCTTGATTGTTCGACATTGTAATTTCTAGGGATTTTTAAGCAAGGAAAGATTAATTGGAGGAATACTATTTTTATGTTTTATTCTTGTATCTATATATAACATGAAGATATGTACAAGAAGAAACATTTTATTCTTATTCCAATCTCTTGGAACTTATATCGTGATAATATATAAAAACTTTAAAGGGATTTAATTAGGTTAGTACTGAATAATTAACTGTTCTCGTTTTACAGCATGGCTTTAGTCAATTAGATATTATTTAAAAATTCGAAGCATTATATCGATTGCATTGCATTTTTCCTCGCCTCGTTTTCATCGCGAGATGGCGGCACTGGTTAGAATAAACTTCTTACTCGAAACAAAAACTTGGAGAAAAAAAAAAAAAATGACGCGAAATAGATTAGAGGGAAAACGAGATTAAGAGGAGGGGGTCGTTTTATACGCGTAGTGGGCACGGTATAACGATAGTGTTAAGGCCTTTCATTAAACGGATAGTTTGGCGCATTATGCGTACGGGCAATTAACGTTCATTAGACACGGGGTATCTAGGAGGGTCCAGGGAATGCGTGGAATTAACGTTAACGAAGAAGAAAACGAGGAATCATGGAAACTGTAAATAAAATATATAAAGAGGAATCGAGTAAATTGTTCGCTGGAACGTATCCTCGGAATGCAGAAATCTTTTCCCTTCCTCCATCGTTTGCCAGGAAATCCCTAACTGTATGGAGGATTATCACGCGCTCGAGTGCGCACACCTTCGATCATTCTCCTTCTCCTCCTCGCAACCTTCTGCAACGGTGTGCAGACCCTTTAATCGCCGGCCGTACATTGTCGCTTCTTCTTCTTTTTCTTCTTCTTCTTCTTCTTCTTCTTCCTCTTCCTTTTTTTTGTTTCTTTTTCTTTTCCATCTCTTCCTCTTCCACTCGTACTCGTAGACGAGAACCTTCCTCGAGGAGGAAGAAGAAGGATATTCTTGGAAAGAGAAGACGATCTTATTTATCTTGTTCACTTCGTTCATCGATCGAGCTCGCGTTTAGTTTGATTTTTAAAGATTATAAAGATTATAAAGATTTATAAAGATATTTCCCTTTATTCTTAATAATGATGCAACTCGTGGTGTTTTGGTTTTAAGATAATTTTGTTTAATGTTAATTGGTTGATTGAATTGTAAAATGGTACAAGAGGGATATAATTGGACGGACTGAGGATTAAATGAATTTTATGTGTAAATAGATAACTTTAATTAATGAGTTTCTTTATATCGATATATAGAAATATTTTGACGTTAATTATTAAGATTATTATCAATGTTATTGAAAGTATATCGATTTAACGAATCACAAGAGTATAATTATATATATATGAGATATGTTTCTATTATACATATAGGACAATAGTATTCATTTCTAAAGATGATGGGATAGGAAAACATCGATGAAAATTTATAACATAACATATACGCGGTACAGTCTACATTCACTTTTCATTCAATGAAGCTAAGGCCTATTATTATTCTTCGTCCCCTTGTTGGTTTTCATTAAATTTAACCTTTAACAAAGGTCACGAGCAAAAATTCTTCTTCGAGCGCAACCTTTCGATCGTCGATCATCTCGGAAAGGAAAGATCCGCGTGGAGACCTTGTTGAAAGCGATGGTAATAAGGGGATTCAACAACAACGGGAGAGGGATGGATGGATAAAAATGGATGGCAGAAACTCTCTTCTCACCTTCTCGCGGCATTTCTGCATTATCACACTCCATTAAGGCCATTTCGTAGCGAGCCACTCGTTTCGCACGACCACGACCACGCACGAAAGTAATATCTCATTTTATACTTCCTTGTACATCGTGGCTCAGATATGCGCGCAATTCGCTGCCCAT
>NW_006263644.1:844316-845425 GCF_000469605.1 Apis dorsata | reverse complement strand
TTTCAGTTGTTTTTTCCTTTTTTTTTTTTTTTTTTTCTTTATCATATGCAATGATAAATTAATTCAACGTCCAGAACGATGACATTATCTCTATCTCGATGAATAATTTTTGAGACAATATTCTTGCACCGTGGAATACATGAATTTAGAGTTAACTTTTTTTTTAAGCGTCGGATGAAATTGATAAGATTGAAGCAGTTGTTGAATTTAAAATAAAATTTATAAGATGAATTTTAATAAGTTGTTTATCAAGATTGAACGCTTTATTATTCTTCTTTTCGAAATAAAATCGTGCGATTATTTCGCGATTGAAATTATCGATGTTTACCCATTGCACAGAAAAGCCACCAAACGTTTACCAAATCGTTTTACTTTGGTTATATTATTATTTCGCATAATAACATTGACTCAACGTAATAACGCAAAATCACAGAACGCAATATGATAAATTTCGCGATGCATCAGAAGATCTCAGATGCATTATTCCAAGCGAAACGAGTTAAAGAAGAAGAAGGAGAAGGAGAAGAAGAAGGAGAAGAAGAAGAAGAAGAAGAAGGCTTCCATCAATCGCTATCACGATCTCTGATTATAAATTCTTCGTCATAATTCTCGCCATCTAGCGGATAGAAAATTACTAAGCGGAAGCGAGAGGGATCGAGGGACACCATGATGGCCGAAAGGCGAACACTTTCGAGGAACACTATCCTCTGCCTATTCGTTCCATTAATATTTTTACAATCCGATGACAAGATGACATCATGATGATGACATATGAGCAAATGGAAACGTGCAAATAAAACGTGAATCACGTGAATATACCGTTGCCAGAAATTGTATACAGGAATGAAATAACTATTATAAAATGTGAGCGAGGATTTATCATATACTTGGATATTTTATAAAATTTAATTTCGAAGAAAAATCCAAGAGTTTGTTCGAGTATGATTTTGAATTTTTTCTTTTTTGGATTAATTAATCTCGATTAATTTCTTTCTTTGTCTTAAAAATGTGTCGCACAAGAAATTGGATACATAATTTAAGAAAATAATCTGAGAGAGAAAGAGAGAGCTATTTACGATGCTTTACTTAAATTACGTTCAATTAAAATT
>NW_006263644.1:841860-844119 GCF_000469605.1 Apis dorsata | reverse complement strand
TTTTTTTTTTTTTTTTTTTTTTTTTTTTTTTACGTAATATAAATTATGCATGCACTATCCAGCTGTCCTTCGTTCCATTACTAATGGCACGAGTACCATCACTTAACAACCTTTGTGTTAGATAACCTTTAAATCAATTAATGTTTAACTATTCGAAATCAATCAATTAATGTTTCAGAATTTTAATTAGAATTTTAATTAACTAAATTCTCATCTTCATCTTTTCATTCGTATATTAATAAATCGAAATAGTTATCTAAAATATAATAATCTTTTTCATAAAAACTTGTTCTCAAGATCCTTTCTCATTAAGATTTAAGATCGAGACAATATATTATAAAAATACATTATCTCGATTTCCATTTCCATTTTTTTCAAATTTCTATTTCAAAATCGTACCGTTCAATCTTCTTCATCTCACGAAACATCGATCATCCTATATTGAACATCTTGCTTTAATCAACTTTGTCAATCGATCTCTTCAGGGTCTTTCCATAAATATTGTACCAATCCTTCCATCCAACTGAAAGAAGATGTCACGATTTGGAATTTAAGGTTCAAGCGTGAACGTCTTGTAACAGATTCCATCGTTTGTTCGTTACTCAGGAATGATGTAAAGCCAGGATTCCAGCGTGTGATTCGACTTTATAACTTGGTACAACATCCATGATACTCGTATTAGCATGATACGAGAAAAAAACATGTCGATATCCAGAGAGAGAAAGAGAGAGAAAAAGAGAGAGGGGAATAGAAAAAGAAAGAAAGAAAAAAAAAAGAAATTGTCGAGTGGATGGAGCTAATTGGCATTTCTTAGCCAATGGAAACGCGAGATACGATCCTGTGTCGTTGATGAGGAAATAACCTGATGACACCGGCATCATGGAATAATGTAATCGGAGAAGGTGGAAAATTGGCGGCCACTGACATTTGAAAAATGTGTCGAATAAGATTGATCTATTGTGGTATCGAATAAATATTCAGCTTTCAGAGAAATATTGGGTTGGTTGGGAAAGATTAATTAGTTGGATATTGACGCTTGGAGAAAATGGATGGAGGGAATGGATTTATGGAGAAATAATGGATTGGAGTAAGAAGGATGTGGAGTTTGTATCATTTGGATATTAATTATCATGTGATGTTTATGATATCGATGCTGTACGCATTCAAAGTGAAAAGTAATTCAAATTTTAAATATCGAAATTGAAATCTAAATTTAATATTTAACACGAATAATTTTGAAATTGGTTCCATACAAAAGTATGAGATTATTTTTATATAAATATCAAACTTCAAATTTCAAAATTTAAATTAATGGATAGCTCTCGTGGATTCTCGAATCTGTTTATTACACATATTTATATTCGTTTCTGAATGGAACAATTTTAGAAACTGTTCGAAAATATTTGCGTGCATTTACGGGCTGAAATCAAGGCTGAAATCCGCTCCCCTCGACAATGACTGTCTCACTGATTTGACTTGCTAATACGCTTCTAGTTCAAAACTGTAATACGTTTACGCCACGATAAACTGACGTGCTATTATCTTAAATCATAATCGTTGGCGGAGCATTTTGTAAATTGCATATTCGTTTTAACACTCTCTCCGTATTAATATCAAGAAATCATGCGTGTAACGTGATAAATTTGCTTTGACACTTTTTCTCGTTTATTCCTATTTTCGATTACAAATCTCTAATAATTAAAAACCATAATTAGATAAAACAATTTCAGATAGTATCTAATTTTGAACTGAAACTATTTTACCATCGAGTTGGAATCCAAAACAGTCCGAAAAAAGAGAATGAATACAGGGTTAAAAGAATACCTATATCTTCAAACAATTTTTGACTCGATAGAAATATGATAACCTATATATCCTTATTCCTTATATTATTCCTATAATTAGAAGAATCGATATATTCCTTCGAGCAGGTATTTGGCTATAAATTTCCTTAAAAAAAAAAAATCACAAGAAAAATTTTTATTGTTAATCTCTTAAGTTTTCGTCGGCGACATTTTTAAAACTGAAAAAAAGAAGAATCATCATCAATTATCCCCGAGGAATACGAACATTTCCGTATCGTCCGCCCAATTTGACGTGTTCCTCGGTTCACCAGTTACACCAGGGCGGCTTCTAATTACGCTCTTCCCATTGGGATGTTGGCAGCCTCCGCGTTTCGTTTCAACCAACGCTTTACGCGCCGTAAAACCGAACGAAAACCTTTCTTCCCGCCTTTACGATCCTAATTTTGATCACGGG
>NW_006263644.1:837026-841533 GCF_000469605.1 Apis dorsata | reverse complement strand
GAGCCTCTTGCCTCCCCCTCCCCCTCCCCTCCCCACAAACCTCCCCTTCCCTCGCCGCTTACAAACTTATACGCTCGCCACGGTTCTGCGGAGCGGCGCGATTAAATTGCCCGTGAAATTTCGCGGCTGTTTCGAGGTTGTGTCGTGATTTCCGTGAAACGTTTGTGAAAAATAGATCATTGTTTTTAGCGTGGTGATGGAGGAGTTACGATGTTTCGCGGAGGAAATCTTGAAATCGTGGAGAGGAGATGGATTCTTATTGCGGGTGAATGCAAAGCTGGAAACGGAATGGGATACGTAGGGAGTTATCTGCTGGCATTCGACCGAATCGATCGAATTGTTTTTTCTTTTTTTCTTTTTTTCTTCGTATTTTATTGGCGCGAAATTTCAATTTTGAATCCCATCAAAGGAATTTTTCTATTCTTGGAATATGGATGAATCTCTTGATATATATATATTTAACACGTCACAGGGATTTATTATTCTTAAGTAACATTTTATAAGAAATACGAAAGGGAGTTTTGATATTGTATATTTTTTTTCCACCTCTTAGTTTAGATGCACGGTTAGTTAGTTTGCACGGCCATTTTGAATCTCGTTGCGTTTTTCGCCATTTTGCGGCTGTTTTTTGTACTCGCCAAAAATCAATATTCGTCATCCTCTTCAGGAAACAGGGGGAGGGGGATCCTCTTCCCGATTTTCGTGAGTCGCATTGAACGTTTTTTTTTATTTCATTTAACGTTTAATTTGATCAGATCAGGTAAATATCTGGAATCGAACGAAATAAAGGTTATTGGAATTTTTTTTAAAAAATTTAAAATGACGGGGGAAAAAATAATGGTGGGTATAAACGACGCAGAAAGTGCGAAGAATTATTATTCTCTAAGGATTTTTAACTCTCGACGGACCGTTTTCTTTTTTTTTCTTTTTCGGAATAAGGTTTTCAACCCGACCGATCATTCGGCGTAATGTGTTCGCTCGTAAACTTTTGAACAGGCGCAATTATACTTGGACTTCTTGCCTTGGTCGATAGGTATAAACATTTGAATATATTCGAAGGTACAATAACACGCTTGTGCCTCGAAATTGGGACTCGTTATGTATATTATTTATGTTGATTCGTGTGAATTTCTTTGAATTTCAGCAGGATGGTGTTTTTTGTTAACGAATTCTACATTCTTCTTTCTTCGATCCAAGAAATTTTGTTTTATAATTCAATTGTTATAATATTTCAAAATTCTATGCGTGTTACAAAAGAATTTCTGCAAGATTTGGACGTAGTTGGGGATTCATATTATTTTTAACTTTTTAATAAAAATTCAATTTCTGATTGATTTTAATAATTTTATTTTGTAATTCCTCTCTATCTTTTCAATTTAGTATTGTTTATACTTAATATCTGTCCATTGAAATTTATACATCATCTATCAAATATGTAAAAATTAAATTTCAAATTTTTTATTCTTGCAATTACAAAAGATATAAATATTTTTGTTAAAATAAGTGTTGATTTCCTGTCAGATAAAAAAATGGTTATCATATATATCAGTTTTTTTTATATTATCTTACGTTTTAATAATTCCTATAGAATTATATTTAGGTACAGATTGTAGATCAATCGTGTACTATCATAAAAGTCTTCCTCACGTGACAAGGGTGCATCGATGATAGTCATCAGTTATCAGATTTATCAAGGAAACTACTACTTTATCGTCAGAGGACGAAAGGGGAAGGAATTCGAGCTTTCACTGTTTCACCTCCCTTCTTATTTGGCGCTGGGCTCGTTGCATATCGCTTAGCAAGTGGTTCCCTCTGTGGCAAAATATGGTACTTGCGTTCGTCCTAGCTGCATATCCTGGAATGTCCTTCTACACTTTCCTTTCCTGGAAAAATGATCAATTTCAGTATGAATAAAAACGATATTATATTCAAAATAAAATATTTAAATAATAAATTAAAAGAGACGTAAAAGAATTTTTCCTTGAAGGAAGAATGAAGGAAAGAATGAAGAAATGATTCAAATTTTAAGGTCCTTGCTCGAAGGATATCTGAAATAGAAACCTTCTTTTCCATCTGATATTCTCGTGCCGGTTAATTCATATCAAAATCGAAAGAATTCTCTGCGATACTAATTTTCCGTTTTACGTTCATTCATGTATTCGTGTTCTCTTTGATAAAGAACAAACGAATTGACCATAGAATTCAACCACAAACTATACAATAGATATACATGCTAAAATCATATACAAATCTTATACAAACATATGTACATTTGTTTTTCATAAAATTTAAAATCAACACATACACAATTACAGGTTTCATACGAATTCATTCAGAAGAAGAAAGAGTCAAATAAACGATTTCAGAAGCGATGTCTATTAAATCATCGTCTAATAAAATATAACAGGTGTCGAATTTTAACAGGGAGAAATTTAACCTTTCGACTTCCACCTCTTTTTTCAATTCATTCTGACATTCTGACGGACGGATTTCTAGTCAGGATACATCTAGCATTTTCTGTGAGAAACGAGGCTTCTCAGAGAGGTTGACCACATCGACAACGGTTACACACTATACACCCAACGACCCTCCTTTGTTTAATTACAATACGCCATCGTACGTAGCGCGTAGACAGAGTAATTATTGGTTACAATGAACGGGACCAGGGTTGTATTTTCTCCATTTTTTTTTTCCCCCTCCTCTTTCTCCTTCTTCTTTTTGTTCTAGTCGCCAGCAACATTTGGTGGACGTCGGTTGCGCGCGTGTACACACTCTCGTGCACGCGACAACGGTTCACGTATCGTTATGTGCCAGCTATTGTGGCTATTACATCGCCATTAATGGCACTTCACAATGTAATTTGCAGACCTGCACCTTTCCTCTCCGACCTCTTCGCTCCTATCGTTTATTTCTCTCCTTCTCCTCTTTTCATCTTTTCCCCTCTCTCTTTCTCTCTTTCGCTTTTCCCCGATGCCTGATTTTCAACCATCAATCCCGTCATTTCCTACCGCGAGAGGGGAAATAGAGTGTCTTCGATTAAACGTCCTTCGGTCGATATTTGGTATTTCGAGATGCAGAGTGAGATGAAAGACGAAGTTTTAAAATTTGCCGATATGATAAATCTTTGGTTAATTACGTAAAGAAAGTAATTAATTTTTACGTCCATTCTTCGAACATATTTATTCGTCGATTTTTCGAAATAAAATTGTAGCAAAATGTTTTACACATATTTCACTATTTTTAATTGTCAACACTGAACAATGAAGATAATATTATGATAATTTAATAAATCTCGATTCAAGCTCCATTTAAATTTTTCTAATCGCGTTCGAAAATCGGTGAATAAATTCTGAAAATTCTTCGATGAATTTTAGTCCTTTCTATGTTCACGATTTGAACGAAATTATCGAATCTGTTAAAGAAGTAAAGGGGGAAGGGAAACGTAGTAAAAAAAAAAATATATATATATCGTTCGTTCCTGTAATACGATAATCTATTTACGCAGAAGTGTTGCTTACACGGTGAATATTTTAAGAATTATAAATACCGAAGCGGCTAAGTTACGCCGGTGTACTTTAGCATACACGTGTCTGGCTCTCGTATGTGCACGTTTCGTGCGACCAAGCGTGTCGTTATCATTGTCTTCGCAACGCAAACTGCGGCTGCGGAACCATTAACGCGCATATGCTTATCATGCGTTTCCGCTCGTACGTTCACGTATGAGCCGCTCCGTGTTGACTGGAATACAGAATAACCTTGTATATTTTTCAATTTCGTTAAATCTTGCACAGCACCGCTCTCTCGTTTCTCTTACCTCTCGTATATTTCTTTTTTAGTAATTATCAGATTTCGCAGTACGAGAAATTTGTTCTTTAACACGAGTTTAAAGAGATTAGAATAGAATTTTTCTCTCGAAAGAAAGAAAGAAATATCGTTAGGATAATTTCTAAATTTTCAATATCTCGAGAATGATGGAATGATTAATTATTCGTTATATAAAAGCGATTCTTCAATTTTTAAATTTTAAACCATGAATCGTCTCTGGCATTTATACTCGTACGTAAGGTAAATGTAAAAATTTGCATTTGTAGAAGAAGGTAGAATTTATCGTGATATACGCGAATAAAAAGAAAATATGAATCTCCTCCTTTCGATTTAAATTCCACAACCTTCTCTCTTCTCCTCCCTTTACCCATCGATTGTCCCCTCGATATACGTTTATCTTCACCGAAACGTTATAATTCCCAACGATACGTAGAAACCGATTTCTCTGAAGGGCTCTCGTAGCCTTCATTTCGATGCCTTTTCGTTCCTCAAATTGTCGGTTGCATCGATCCGATGCATCGACAGATATGGAGTGACACACGAATCAGAGACCGCCACCCTCGGGAAAAGGAAAGGGAAAAAAGGAAAATAAAACGGGCAATTTCAATCCGTGGAATTCGTACCTTTTCCCTTCAAGTGCGAGGTTCGACATAAAGTTTGCACGACACGCGAATAAACTCGG
>NW_006263644.1:835397-836800 GCF_000469605.1 Apis dorsata | reverse complement strand
CGGAGCCGCCACTTAAGCGGATACTGAAACGGTGGCCGTAGGCCCTGCTTCCTCCTAACGATGGCCTTTCGACTCGTTCAATTGGCAACCGTCGATTCGACGGGACAAAAAAAATTCAACCGCCATTGTCAATTTATGTGATCTCCCACGGTGGTTTCGAATTTTTCTTCTATCCCACTTTGGAATCCCGTCACGAGGTAATCTATGTTTCAGTTTAGTTTAGAATTACCCCCTGCACGTGAAACATTAGAATCCTGTGACGCCTGTTCGAACAGCCTGTTTCCTTTTTGGTTTCGAGGCTTGTTCTTCTTGTGGATCGTGGAGATTGATGTTCGGACGAAGGAGAAGGGTATTTTTCTCGGAACGATGTGATCGATTGTAGCGATTCTTTGGAGAGTGTTATTGGAGAGATTATTCTTTTAAATTTCGTGAAATCATCTTAGATTCTTATCTAAAATTCATCCAAGTCGAAGGAAGGAAGTTGGAAATTACTCAAAATAATTTTAATAAATTGTTCCTCAAGTGAAATTTTATATTTAAATATGATTGACTTTAAATAAATTTTTATATAAATAAAATTTATATGTTTAAATATTATAGAAAAACACTTCAATTGTATTATTTATTAATGTATAATATAAATATAAGCTATTTCTAAAAATAATATCTATTAAAATTATTAATTTAATAAACTAATAATAAATTTAAACCATATGGATTAAATTATTCTTAAAATTATCATAAATTAATATTCCACACCTATAATTCATTTTAACTTTTATAAAAATCTAATTCTAAATTTTCCATATAAACCAAAGAAAAATCAAAAATGAATTATACATCCAAATTTCAACCCTTCCAAAAATCTCAAAATTCTCAAAATTCTCTCTAAATAAAAGACAGATACCAATGAACGAAACCATAAAAAAAATTTCAAAAATCCACCATGCCAAACTCATTCAAATTTTCAACTTAATTCCTCCCCTTCCCCTCAAGGATCTTCGATTCCAAAAATTCCAAAAATCCATTACTCCATCCAAGCTCGTCCAAATTTTTATTTCGATTCCTCCCTCGAAACCAACTACTTCTAATCTAAATTCTAATCAAAATTCTCCCCCCTCAAAAAATACAGATAAAATCGAACATGAAGAAAAACTTTGCCAGAAGTGGATCAACAATCGTGCAAAAAAAGAGATTAAAAAAAAAAAAAAAAGACGGTTGCAAAGTCAGTAACAATCCAGTGACAGGGTCAAAGAGCGTAAAAAGGGAGTCGTGAGTGGAAGAGGGAGGGGAGGGGAAGGGAAGGAGGGGAGGAGAGGAAGGGGGAACAGATGCGGAGAGGACTGTTTATCTTGCTACCGGCGGTACGTATCGGTCAATATGTGCCCAGCCTCTGAGCACAC
>NW_006263644.1:833858-835317 GCF_000469605.1 Apis dorsata | reverse complement strand
GACTGCATACGTAGGTACATAGGTTCCTACCTCTTCCTCCGGGCGTGATAGCGATGCTGGTGGAGGAAGGGGTGGGGGAGAGGGCCAGAGAGGATGGTCGCTCGTGGACTGTACATTACGTGGCGCATTATGCGCGTACACAGGCAGCCTTATCTGCGCGGCCACGTCCGGGTAATTTAGTCCGCCACTCCTCACGACGATGCCTCTTCTTCTTCTTCTTCTTCTTCTTCTTCTTTCTCCTCTTCTTCTTCCTCTTCTTCTTCTTCCTCGGTCGTCTAGTCCACCCTCTTTCCATCCCCGGTTTCTCGATGCTTCTTCTTCCTTCCAACTCTCGAGGGAAAAGATTCGAAGGATTCTTTGGTGGTTTTGAAATTTCCAAGTTGATACTTGATATGAGGTAGAGTGGATATTATTTGATAAGTTATTTATTTTAAGAGATTTTGTGTTCGTTTTTTATTCTATGCAAGTTTTATATGAATTTGTAAGGAGAGGAATGCAATTTAGAATTCTATTTATATGAATTCCTGGAGAAAGATATATAGAGATTCACGTTACGAGATTATTATATATTCTGTTTTTAGATTTCTCTACAGTCTAGATTCGAATTTAATCGATTATATCTATTTGTGTTAACTTATTGTTACGCTTACGTGTTTGTTTTCCTTTGTAATAAACATTGATATATATATATACATAATTTGATTATCGACATTAGTTCGACACAGTTCGAATAACAGAGAATTTAATCAGAGTTTACTTGATCATCAATTTATCCCGATAAATGAATTCCACTGTAACGTAAACCTTACAACAGATTCGACAACAGGTTAAGAGCGAATAATACAATTATATACGTGAATAAAGGAGAACTTAATATAAACAATAATTTTCCTCTCGAAAAAATGCATCAAACATTAAATTTCTTCAAATCTCTCTTCAATCTTCTTGCGTTTCGAAAAATTCAAAGAAATTTTAGAAACATCGAAGGATCGTGATAACAATATCGTCCGATCAACTTCCTCCTTCTACCGCGTTCTTCCACGTTTTTTCAGACTTAACAACGCACGGAGATGATCGTCTATGATCCACACATCCCCGGTTCACGGGGAATAAATTGCTCGCGATCGACATCTTAATCAGGCATCGGCCTAATTACGAAGCCATCTTGGGGCAACGATGCGGGTAATTTTCCATCCGTGCGAATGATAAGTGCGGACGACGATTCGCGTCCTCCATGCGAAAATGCAAATGATTAACATGCTACGTACACCCAGCGGTTACAGCGCGGGGCCTCTCTCCGCCCGGTGGCTTTTCTAAAGATAGCGCGGCTCGATTAAATTGCCATTGTACCCGTAATCGATATCTCGATCGGAAATCGTAATTACAGTGCCACCCCGCCGCTTACTTGCGCCTCGTTCAACGACTCGTGCATACACGGCTCGTATATCGAACATGCAAA
>NW_006263644.1:830398-833586 GCF_000469605.1 Apis dorsata | reverse complement strand
TTTTTTTTTTTTTTTTTTTGTAAACTTTGATAACCCTGGAAGATTAGATTTAATTTCAGTTTTTTTGGTTGGAAATTTTGGTATATAAATATATGAGGAATAATATTTCACTGTTGCGTATCTTTTTATTCGAATAATTAAAATTCATGACGACTCATGATATTGAATTTTTATTAAACAAATAGAGTTTGTAGAAATTTTATCCATATAAGGCAACGTTTTAAGTAGATTATATCTTAAATATAAAGGGTTAATAAAATATAAAATTTATTTAACTAACTTAACAGAGAATTACTCGGGTTTATCTTTTTCGATTCAATTTTGAAATGATCTGTTACGATCTTAAATATTAAGTCTAACCCATTCACGTGTTCCATTGATCGCTCGTCTTGCCACACAAGTAGTCGAAAGGACAATGACGCAATTCCGTGTCCACCTTTGTCCGATTCGGAGAAGGATAATCGAGGCTCGTAATGACTTGCATTGAGCGGTTGGAAACGTGCATTGTACACATGATGTAACAAAGGTATCGAGGGAGACACGTCGCGATTCGATTGATTTTTGGATGAGGCTGCAGTCGCATTGTCACTGTTGTTGCTGTTCCAATTATAAATTTCTTCAGTATATACTCCGAATTTTAATTAATCGTTTCTGAACAATATGATTCTTATGGACTATCTTGAGAAATGTTAATTGATTCCAATAATATGTATATAATCTAAATGATAAATTTTTTTCTTTAATTTCTTTCTGCCTTATTCTTAAGAGAACAATACACGAAAGTAGCAATATTTCTATAAAAAGACAATTTATTAAAAGATAATCGAAGCACAGCAACTAGTTCCAAGTAAATTTTATACATAACACTTATAACAGTAAAGTTAAAACAAGTCAGAACGGACAGTGGTTTCGAAACTGATAACCGGCTCGATAAATCTTCTCTTTATCTAACGATTAATTAAATTGCATCGATCCCGCATGATAATTTATTCATTCCTCGTATCGAGATCAAAAAAAAAAAAAAAAGAAAAGAAAGAAAGAAAAAGCTGAAATTAGAATGGAAATCCATTCCGTGAGATGATTCGATCGGGGAAGAAGGAAGCGCGTTCCATGGCCGCATCTGCGTGCATTTAGAACCGGGAATCTTCGAAACGAATTTCTATAATTCGACGTCACCTGCACACCCATGCCTATACAGAGACAAATTATTGCGGGAGCAGGTGTCCCCGTTTCGTTTTGGTGTGTATGGGAATTAATACGTTTGCCGCACGCAAACAAAACTGATTGCATTGTAAGTAATGCTTCGTTCGAACAATGTAATTAAGTCAACCAGAAAGAAGAGGAAAGGAAGGGGGAGAAAAAGGAAAAAGAAAGGGGAGATAAAGTAACAGCAACGAGAAAAAGAGGAAGACACTTTATATATACTTATTTGGATACTTATTTGGAATATCTTGCGATTTCTCGCAATAATTGAAATTTGGCGAAATTAATAAATTGTGTGAAATATTTTGGAAAGATTATATATAGAAAGGAAGAGAAAATTGAATAGTTTAAAATAATATGAAATTATATATCGATCGCATCAAATAGGGATGAAAATTTCAATTAATAGAATTCGAAATCAAAGAGATAAGCTTTTTGCTTTTTTGATCAATTTCAATCATATTATTGAATTCAAATCGCCTCTCGTTCCATAATATTTGATTAATTCCAATAACTGTGATTATAATTCGAAAAGAATTAAAAGACCCATATTATACCTGTAAAAAAATTCGAAAGTACCTGAAAAATGTTTCTATTCTACAAAATTAAAGCCAGGGAACGAAATAAAAAAAATTCGAAAAATACGAATCCTTTCACAAATATTAATTCTACGAGTAATAATAATAAAAATAAAAAAAAGTCAAACGTTTCATTATCCCGTTAAACAAGATTGCGACGTCTATCCGATAACTAATATATCGAATCACTGTTATCATTGTCAATTACCATTCTCAACGAAGAGAATTTATTAACAGAGATTCGAGTTGCAACAGGTATTCGAAAGTTCTCACCTTCCATGACAATAAAAAAAAAAAAAAAACTTTCATTCGAATATATATAGTAACAACGATGAAAAAAACTTTTTCGAATATTTTACACAGTGCGGTGCTCGCACTATGCATTCCCAAAGCTCGTTCTCGTTCCTCGCACCTGTTATAATTTAAAGCTTCCCGAAGTTACGAGAATAATAATCGACAATGACGATAGTTATCTTTTTACGAACGTGAATAAAGTTGCTCACGAGCACTTTTTTTTTTCTTCTTTATAACTCCTTAATTCGTTCACCTTGTAGTGTATGCAAAAAAAAAAAAAAAAAAAAGAAAAGAAAGAAACTCGAACTCTGAAACAGTAACTGTAAATTTCAGTCTTAATAATTGTACGGTACACATAATCATTCAAATTTATCTGATATAAAGGTGGATAAAATTGTGTGTACCTAGCACGCCAGACGGCAAACGGTTTTTTTTTTTTTATTATAAAAAGAAAAATTTTTTTTCTTTAAGATGATCCTTCTGTATATCCTTCGTCGTTACGCCTTGAAAGGGTTAATAAAAGCATTTTTGTAGGCTCTTGTAATCCGTGCCTCGTCTTTTCTCGTTTCCTGAACACAACGTATTATTAATTTCCCATTAATAATTTTGTACAGCTTGTACAGAAAATAAATGTTTGAACAGGGAAAATTCGAAAATATAGAAACGAAATTACATATTGTATTTATATTTTTTAATAAATAAATCTTTATTTCATTATTGTTCATCAAAATGAAGCGATAAAAATACTACACTTATTGACAGATAGACTTTTCCTTTCTTATTATCTATTAACAAATTACCTAACCTCAAAAATTAATTAAATCGAATCTAATGTAAAGAACTATTAACCAACAATTTCCTTTAGATTTGGATACTCTAAATTTATACTTTTATTCTTTTATCAAAGAAAAAAAACCAAATTATTATCATTTGAAACACAAAGAGAAACATAACCTCAATCTCAAACATTCTGCACTCTTCGCTTCAGGCGGAGAACGATTAATTAATTTCCTGATAGAAATCAAATCTTTACAATAATAATTTATATCTGTGAAACATATTTCACAAAATGTTACACTCTCATTGCAATGTCACTGTTTCTCCAAATTCTCT